>NW_021319985.1:336397-366033 GCF_001605985.2 Dendrobium catenatum | reverse complement strand
AATGAGGAGTCAATGCCACCATAATGCTTACCTAAAGAGTTCAAATAATTTAGGAAATTATTTTCATCATTTGAAATTCAAATTTTGAATTTCAAATAGTTTCCTAAATTAGAAAGCTATTTTAGGAAAGTATTGAATCTCATTCATGAAATAATTCAAATTTAATTTGGGTGGAATTTTTCTTCTCCTAAATTAAAGAGACCATTTAGGAAAGGGTTTTAAATTTTCTCCACAAAACTCCCTCCTATCTTCCCCCACCAAAATGCAAATCACACATTGAATTCTTTCCATAAGTGTCCACTCTTAAATTGGGAAGATTTAATTTTCAAACTTCAAAGCAATTTGAAGTTATAAATTTCTTTCCTAATTTAATGAAACCTATTTTAGGAAAGTTCTTGAATTAAGTTCAATTTGAATTTGAAATTCAAAAGGATTTAATTAAAACCTTTCATATTCCCAATACACATATTAAGAAGCTATCAATCCACCTCATCAATCCTCCCCATGCTTGATTGTCACCGGCTCCTCTAGGGTGGTATTAGAAAATTGTTTCCTAAATCCCAAAATCTCTACTTAGGAAACAATTCAAACCTCATTAAATTTGGCCACAAAATCAGCCCCGCAAAGTGAAAATAATCCCCAAATCCTAGCCTTACCTGACCGCCTCCTACCCAGCAGCTTTGCTTGGATTATCTTCTCCCAATTCCTCCTATTCTTCTCCCGGTTTGGTGTTTCCTGCACCCTAAGTTTGCTGGCCAAAAATTTACAATCAGGAACTTTGCTGCCAGAACCCTCCTGTTGCTGTCCAGGACCTTCCCAAGTCCTCCAAGTGGTTGTCCCAAGTTTTCTACAAGACAAAACTGATGCCACAGCTGCTTTCCAGAGATTCCTGCAGCAGTTTGTTGCTGTCCAGCCCTTCTGGGAGCAACCGTGGCTGCCCGAAACTGTCCGGAATTGCTATCCCAGGTTGGCTACTTGCTGTCCAGAATTTCCCAAGTGTCAAAAGCTGATGTTTAAACTTCACGAGTTGCTCTTCAAGACCCATAAGACTGAAAACCTCCTTCCCGTTCTACATCATAATGCTTATATTCAAGTCATTAGGGATGTGTATATAAGAGTTGTTAGTTGTTACTTATGTT
The DNA here is from genome assembly GCF_001605985.2 of Dendrobium catenatum. NCBI lineage: Eukaryota > Viridiplantae > Streptophyta > Magnoliopsida > Asparagales > Orchidaceae > Dendrobium > Dendrobium catenatum. Next base: position 364,894 of record NW_021319985.1, on the reverse strand, counting down.
CAAACATAAGATGGTTTGACCAAGTATTTTCCTATTTCAGTTGGATTACATCAAGGATTAGCTTTAAGCCCTTATCTTTTTACTTTAGTCATGGATGTTCTTACTAGACATTTACAAGAGGATGAACACTGGTGTATGCTTTTTGTTGATGATATTCTTCTATTTATTAAGGCTAAAGAGGGAGTTGAAAGTAAACTTGAATTATGGAGATCAACCTTAGAGTTTAAAGGTTTTCGTTTGAGTAAATCTAAAATCGAATACATGGAATGTAATTTTAGTAATAATAGATCTAGTGGGGGTTTGTAACTTTGAGCAATCAAGTCATTAATAAGTGTACTCGTTTTAAATATCTTGAGTCTATTGTTCAGAGTGATGGTAAAATAGATCGGGATAGTATTAGTAGAATTAAACTTCGATGGTCAAAGTTGAAGAATGCTTCGGGTTTGTTGTGTGATAGAAAAGTACCACTCAAACTTAAGGGAAATTTTTATAAGATGGTGAGACCATGCTTTATGGCGTAGAATGTTGGCCATTAAAAAAGAAGCATAATAATAAGTTAAGTGTGCAGAGATGAGGATGCTCAAGTGGATGAGTAGATTTACTCTTAGAGATAGGACATGTAACGAGCATATCGGTGAAAAGTTTGGAGTAGCTCCAGTGACAAATAAGATTAGAGAGAATTGGTTTAAATGGTTTGGTCATGTAAAACGGCAGCCTTCTGATGAACCTGTTAGGAGAATAGATGTATTAGATTTGGCCTATGTTAAAAAAAAATAAAGGTAGACCAAAAAATACTTGAATAGAAAATATTAGAAATGACATTTCTTTATTATATTTAAATGAGAATTTGACTCTTAACGTGACACAATGAAGAAAAATGATTCATTTAGCCGACCTCACATAGTGGGATAAAAGCTTGATGTTGTTTTTTTACTATATTTATTCGTAGCAATTTTTATGTTCATGTATTTGATACATCGGCAACCCTTGGGGGACCTAGTAAAACATTAATTCATTATGTAATAAGAGGTATTCTTGTTTGATAGTGGTCGTCCACTTTGACTTCACATTGCATTCATTTTGCTTTAGGCAAACAAAAAATAATAATCACGTGCATTTTTTTTTATCCTCATCCAAACAACTTAAAATATTTCAAATACAAGAAATTCCCTTTACAATGCATTCTTGTTACTCTGCATTTCTTTTTCAACAAACCAACCAAGTAAAATGGTAATCTAAGCACGTCATTGTCTAAGAAATGCAGCAGTATGTATTTGGATATCAATTTCATTTAGCACTATTGGCCAAAAAAATCAAGACAGAAGATGATGATGAAGATATGGCACTATTAGATAACTTTCACCAATATCAAAATCCAACCTAGAGCATTGAATTTTTACAAATTAAATTTTGCTAAAATATCCGACCTATATAGCTTAAAAAGTTCATTTTTACTATAGATTATTTATTTTGTGTATTTTCATTTGCCTATAGATGCCAGAAGGCGTAGAAAAAGGCATTATAATGCCAACAAGATAAAGCTTTAGTTTTTCATTTGGTTCTTGCTACTTTTGAACTTGTTCTAAAAGTACTTCATGAATTGGATTTTATCAAGTGATAAAATTAACTGTAAAATTTCATAATCATCATTAATGATCTTCCAATGATTTGGGTCATTCTCCATTCATTTTTTACTAATGTTGCTTAATCACCATCATCAGCATCCTCTCAGCTAATTGTGCAATTTTAACTTAAAAAATTAAGCACCTGCAATAAAGATATATTTTTTTTCCTTTCTACACACTCAATTCCATATTACGATTAGTAAAGGAGAAGAAGAAGGCTTGCACCAAACAATCACTTTTATTTTAAAGTTTCCTTGCTCACTTTTAATTAAACAAAGGTACCAATCTGATAGTTCGTTATGCATATCAAAACATAGAATAAAAAAACATAGGAAAAACTGGAGAAGAAACATGAAAGATTTTGGATAGAAGTACATGAATCTGTTTGTGGGAGACCATGAGTTTGACACGAGATGAGGAAATGCTGGAGCATTGTGGGGTCAAAAATAAAAAGAATTCCAGGAGGCTGCATTCCCAAGCTTCCATTCATATTAGCACAAAGAACGTACAGGAAGTACATTTTTAAAAAAGCAAAATAAGTAACCTGAAAAGAAACTAAATTTCAATTGTGCGTGTCTGTATGTGCATGCAGGCATGCATGTGCAAGTTTAGGGAGATGCAAAGTTGCTAAAAGCTCAAAAACTAAGCCATAAGCAGTGAAATTGTGGTAACTTTAACTGAAAATGAAGCTTTCATTGGGTAGGACCTCAGATTTTGCAAATCAAGAGAACATAAGCAACAAAAACAAGAAAGGCAGTGCGTGAGGTCGCGGGAATGGAGTACGTCACAGGTAAAGTAATGACATAAAGCAAATGGACAAGTTTGGAGCACTATGATATATGTTATCAAATCCACTATTAACATCACGCCTGAATCTATGATTTACGAGAAGGAAGTTACTTACTAAAGGATTGATTTTGTTTGAATCACTCCCCAGTTTGTTCATAGCATCACGCATGCATGCAAGATCCACAACAGCTGGAACGCCAGTAAAATCCTGCAAGGAGTTAAGTTACTCTAAGCACAAGAATAGTAGAATTGAGTTCATTATTAACTATAGCAAAATTTACTGAAGAACCTTCTTAACGGTCCTCTCACACAGCCTCTAATAAGTAAACCAGTTTAATATCGTTACAGAAAAATGTATTCCACCCAAAAAGCAGGCGAGCTAGCTACATGACAAGACAAAAGAAACCACTTCAAATAGAAATCTTGAAGCATGGCTACAAAGGTGATTTACCCAATACGTGATTGCATTAAAAGTTGCAGCCTTCATATTTGCATTACCTATAACTTGTAAGCTTTCATCGTTACATTTCTCTTTTCATTTCAACCTAATCGTTACATGTCTCTTTTCATTGAATGGAAAGAATTACCTAAATTGATCAAAATTGGTGTGTATCTTCCTCAAGGGAAGAAGAAAATTAGGTCATTTGCTTGGTATCAACAAGGCAATCCCATATGAAATACTTGGGATGAATATGACTTTGTGGTAATGTCATGGTTATGGTTATGAAATTCTATGATTCCTAAAATAAGTGAAACATTTGTGTTCCTTCCTTCAACAAAGAAAATTTATGATATATTAAATTAAATGTATTTGAAAGTTCTTGATACAAATTAAATATGTGAGATCAAAACAAATATATTGGCCACCAAGCAAGGATGACAATCCATCACATGTTTCTTTAGTTCAACTACAAGGCATTTAGAAAGAGATAAATCATTATAAATGCATCCAAATGAAATGCAATAAAAATGTAGCCCATGTTAAAACACTTGTTAAAAAGGACCAAGTTCAAAATTTTCTTATTGAATTAAATGTTGTGTTTGATGATGTAAATGTACAAATTCTATAAACGAGGATTTCTATTTCCTAAATGAAGTCATTTCCATAATTTGAAGGGGAGTAGGAGAGTTATGATTTCCAATAACCCATAGATGTTTTGGCCCTAAATCCCATATCCTGAATTATTGATTCAGGTGTGAAAAAAAAAACAATCTCCATCAATTCCACTTCCATCAATGTTCTACCAAGCTCAATAGTCCATCACCTTTCATATTTACTTCATGTCACCTCAATGATCCATAAAATTAATAGTCATCTCATCAATCTATGGATTATTATAATTAATTTATAATTATTATTCAACCAACTCATCAAAACGTGGACTATTGTAATTATTCTTTCCCAATTTTTGGTGTTTCCTATTAGATACTCTCCTAGGATGACGCCGGAGCGTAATGCTGGCATACGCTACACCATTCTAACAACTTCAGATTTTATAGTTCAATTTTTGTTTTAGTTTGTATTTGTCTGTGTAGCTTTTGTATAGCTGGAAGTAATTGCTTTTATCGTATTTTCTTGTATTCGGCATACTAGTATATAAGAAGGTAATTACCTCCTGAATAAAGACAGAAAGCTTTGATTGGTATTATCCCATTTCCCCTTATTGGTTTGTCTGTATCCTGACCCTCCCGTCAGGTGGTGGTCCTCCTCTTCCGACAAGCCTAACTCCTTAGGCGGCGTGAAGGGAAGAGGTTAAAGAAGAGCTTCCCCGCTCTTCTTGCATCATCCTCGCCATTCGTCCCGGTGACGAGTAACGTCCGGTGTCAAGTGGTATCAGAGCCGGCAAGATGCCGCCTCGCCGGAATCCTCAAAGGCCAGTTCAAGAAGTCGTAATTGAAGACCTCTAGAGGGAGATCGCCCAGCTGCAAGAAAGATTGGCTAGATGTGAACAGAGAGATCCCATGGTTCCACCGCAGGAGGAAGAAGACATCAACCCGTTTCACCAAGAAGGTTCAAGTGATGAAGAAGTGGACAAAAGGACGGGGGGCCGAAACAACCGGAGGACGACCTCCGATTATGGAATTAAAATGGAGTTACCTGAGTTCGATGGCCGAATGGACCCTGATGAATTCATCGGGTGGTTACAAACTGTAGAACGGATTCTTGACTTCAAAGAAGTCCCAGCAGATCGAATCGTCAAACTTGTAGCTATCAAACTCAAGCGAGCAGCATCTCTTTGGTGGGAGAACGTGAAAAGATCAAGAAATCGTGAAGGAAGAAGCAAGATAGTGTCCTGGCCGAAGATGAAGAAAGAAATGCAGCGTAAATATGTCCCCGAACAGTACAAGCAAGATTTATATCTCAGATTTTCACAATTGCAACAACAACAAATGACGGTGGAGGAATATATATCTGAATTTGAACAACTGTCTGTGAAATGTGATGTAGCCGAGCCTGAAGAACACACTGTAGCTCGTTTCCTGGGCGGACTACAACCCTCCATTTCCAATGTGGTACAGTTGCAGCCATATTGGACCTTTCAAGACGTTGTTAACTTGGCCTTGAAAGTAGAAAAACAACAAGCACGCTTCAAGAAAGCCAACTCCAGGAATGTAGCAACGGACCCATTTAATGACAAAGAAACTATCAAGAATAACAAAACTATGGCTGGACCCAGCCGACAGCCGGAAGAGTCACCAGTGCGAGGACCACCACGCATTACTCCATCGCAAGCCTCTTTTCCGGCTCGCAAGTGCTTCAAATGCCAAGGATTTGGACACATTGCGTCGAATTGTCCAAACCGCCGGGTGATTACTCTAATGGAAGAATTGGAAACCGGAGAGCCCACTGATGAAGCCACAATCCTTAAATCTGAGAATTCTACGGTTGCTGAGCCAATGTATTTAAAAGGGGATGAAGGAACTTTACTCGTTTTGAAACAATCATTGAATGCACACAGGGGAGATTCCTGGTTGCGACACAGTATTTTTCGGACTCGGTGTACAGTTAAAGATCGCGTGTGTAATGTGATCATAGATAGTGGAAGCTGCGAGAATGTTGTGGCCGCTCTCATGGTGGATAAATTGCAACTTGCCACAACTGATCATCCAAAGCCATATTCTCTTTCGTGGATACAGAAGAATGCCGAGGTCCAGGTGAACAAACGATGTATGGTAGATTTTTCCATCGGCCAGTTTCAAGACAGTGTTTTGTGTGACGTTGTTCCAATGGATGCATGCCATTTACTGTTAGGCCGACCATGGCAATTCGACAAGGATACTGTGCACCACGGAACCGCAAATACGTACTCCTTTATACACAGTGATCAACAGATCGTGCTATTACCTTCTTTGGTATTGGAAACAGAAGATTCGTCATCCACTTCGCTGTTCAACAAGGGTCTGTTCATGCAAGACCTTAGAATTGCTCAGCAAGGTTTCTTTTTGATTCTCCTGGAAGAGAATTCCTCTGGTCAAAGTTTACCAGAAGTAATTCGACCATTGCTCCAGCAGTATGAAGACATTCTCCTACAAGAGTTGCCTTCGGGATTACCTCCTCTACGTGAGGTTCAACACCACATGGAGCTCGTACCAGGTGCCGTCTTGCCCAACCGACCAGCTTACCGACTCCGGCCAGACGAACACCAGGAATTACAGCGACAAATCGATGAGTTACTGGACAAAGGTTTTATTCGTCCCAGCTCCAGCCCATGCGCCGTCCCAGCACTTTTGGTCCCAAAAAAAGATGGCACCTACCGTATGTGTATCGACAGCCGCGCCATCAACAAAATAACCATAAAATACCGTTTCCCCATACCGCGTTTAGATGACATCTTCGACCAATTACATGGAGCAACAATATTTTCAAAAATTGATCTAAGAAGCGGGTACCATCAAATACGGGTGCGACCGGGAGACGAATGGAAAACGGCTTTCAAAACACGAGAAGGCTTGTACGAGTGGACTGTGATGCCATTTGGCGTCTCTAATGCTCCTAGTACCTTCATGCGGCTTATGAACCAGGTATTTCGTCCCCTCATGAATCAATGTGTGGTTATTTATTTCGACGACATTCTTGTATATAGTTCCAATGTGGATGCCCATCTCCTGCACCTTCAACGTGTCTTCGATATTCTCCGGGAGCAACGTTTATTTGCTAATCCATTAAAGTGCCAATACTTGACGGACAAAATATCGTTCTTGGGGTTTGTCATCTCCTCGGCAGGAATCGAGGCCGATCCAAGTAAAGTAGAGGCCATTGTCCAGTGGCCAATACCACGATCTTTCACTGAAGTTCGCCAATTCCATGGACTCGCGTCTTTTTACCGCAGGTTCATAAAGAACTTCAGCTCGATGGCTGCGCCTATCACCGAATTACTCAAGGCAGAGCGCTTCCAGTGGACTTCCTCAGCCCAGAAAGGATTCGAGCACCTTAAGCACGCAGTGTCAACTGCGCCCGTCTTGACCTTGCCTGATTTCACTGAGGTATTTGAGTTAGATTGTGATGCTTCAAACTCCGGAATCGGTGCTGTTCTCAGTCAGAAAGGACACCCTATCGCTTTTTTTAGCGAGAAATTAAATGAAGCACGGCAAAAATATTCCGTCTATGATAAAGAATTTTATGCTATTATAAGAGCATTACATCATTGGGAACATTATCTGCTTCCCCATGAGTTTATTCTATTCACAGACCATGAGGCATTGCGATTTATCAACAGTCAGAAGAAATTAAAAGGCCGACATGCCGCTTGGGTCGAGTATTTAGGGGCCTATCAATTTGTGCTAAAGCATAAGTCAGGCAAGAGCAACCAAGTGGCTGATGCACTCAGTCGACGGCTGGCCTTAATCCAAACCTTACAAACAAAGGTAACGGGATTTGAACTACTCAAGGAGCTGTACCCAGAAGATCCAGATTTTGGCAGCATTTGGCTTCGGTGCCAAGACGGACCATACCAATTCTATCACAGGCAGCATGACCATCTGTTTTTCGGGAATCAACTGTGCATTCCGCAGGGGTCTACCCGCCTAGCCATCATCAGTGAGTGTCACGAATCAGGAATGGCTGGCCATTTTGGGAGAGACAAGACCCTTGCTTTAATTAAGGAAAATTTCTACTGGCCTCTTCTATCCAGGGATGTAGAGCGGTTCATTAAAAGGTGCCGAGTTTGTGTCACAGCAAAAACTCAGAGCCAAAAACTGGGACTATATACTCCCCTACCCGTTCCTGAAGGGCCATGGATCGACGTGAGCCTAGACTTTGTATTAGGCCTTCCTCGGACACAACGAAACAAAGATTCGATTATGGTCGTTGTGGACCGTTTCTCCAAAATGTCCCATTTCATACCATGCAGCAAAACATTGGATGCCACACACGTCGCTGATCTATATTTCCGAGAAATAGTACGACTACATGGTATCCCCAGGACCATTACATCAGACCGAGATGTTAAATTCTTGAGTCATTTCTGGAAGACATTATGGAGCAAATTAGGGACCAAACTCCAATTCAATTCTACCGCCCATCCTCAAACGGATGGTCAAACGGAGACTGTCAACAGAAGTCTAGGCAATCTATTACGGTGCTTTGTGGGAAAGAACTTGCGACAGTGGGACTTGGTGTTGCCGCAAGTGGAGTTTGCTTTTAACAGGTCTACCAATCAAGCAACAGGGCATAGTCCCTTTCAAACAGTTTATGGAAATAACCCACTATCACCTGTAGATCTCATTCCTCAAGTGCCAGTTAGCAATTTTAGCACCGAAGGAAACAAACGTAGTGAAGAAATAAAACAGCTACATCAGAAGGTGCAAGAAATGATCCACACTCATAATAAGAAATGTCAGAATATTGCTAATCGGACCCGCAAGGCAGTACAGTTCAACGAGGGAGACAAAGTGTGGATCCGGCTCCGAAAAGAACGATTTCCGCCTGGTGCATTCGGTAAGTTAAAACCGAAGGCGGACGGTCCTTTCAGAATTCTCAAACGGATTGGCGATAATGCTTACCAAATCGAACTACCAGGCGACTACAATGTTTCTGCCACTTTCAACGTGGCGGATCTCTCACCTTATTACGAACCTGAAGTTCCTCCTACCCCGGTAGCCTGACGCCGGAGCGTAATGCTGGCATACGCTACACCATTCTAACAACTTCAGATTTTATAGTTCAATCTTTGTTTTAGTTTGTATTTGTCTGTGTAGCTTTTGTATAGCTGGAAGTAATTGCTTTTATCGTATTTTCTTGTATTCGGCATACTAGTATATAAGAAGGTAATTACCTCCTGAATAAAGACAGAAAGCTTTGATTGGTATTATCCCATTTCCCCTTATTGGTTTGTCTGTATCCTGACCCTCCCGTCAGGTGGTGGTCCTCCTCTTCCGACAAGCCTAACTCCTTAGGCGGCGTGAAGGGAAGAGGTTAAAGAAGAGCTTCCCCGCTCTTCTTGCATCATCCTCGCCATTCGTCCCGGTGACGAGTAATGTCCGGTGTCATAGGATTATATAAATACTATACAAATGTTAGAATGAAATATGCAACCAATTCTTATCAGTCCTTGTCACATATTTGTCATGTTTTTGCAAGCCTAGCAAGGGACTATTGGTCCTGTGTTAGCCAACAAGCCCTCTGCATAGCAATCATGGGGTCAATCTCAACTCAATCACTAAAAATTAAATCCTTGCTAATTGCCTGTATATGCACAGCTTCCAGATCACAAGAAGCGCTCTTTGCATAACAATAATTTGTGTAAAGGTACTTAAGACTTAGAGGGCATTGCAACTTGAACTATTACCTGTACTCATTGTCAATCTTATCAAAACAAAATCAAAGTTCTTCAAGGAAGACGCTCATTTGATTTAAGTTTAATGCTCACCACCAATCCCATCAAAACAAAATCAAAGTAATTCACGGAAGACGCTAATTTGACGCTTCAGAGAAGATGAGTATTAAAAGTTTCTGAATAGAGATAATTATAAACAGCAGAACATATAAGATTGATGCTTTTCAGAACCATTTATTTTCCAACCAATATCTTCAAATATGCATAGCATGCATTTTTCATTGTTCTGTAAAACATTCTTATAAACTACCAAAAAAAGTAATAATAATAATTGCTGTCAAAACATCATTGGATCATTAGGCGTAAATCACAATGAATTTAAAAAAGATTTTAGCATAAAAGAATGCACAGTAATTAACGACAGGGATGCATATATTCTCGAAAGGACAGCAACTCGACAAGTTGGGAAAATTTCAGCAAAAGTATAGCAGGAGAAGCAATCCCAAATCAATCAAGCATTTGGACTGTGACGCCAGAAGCCAACCTGAAGAAGAACTCGCGCAGGCTTGAACGGAATCTCCACCTGCTTCGGCGCAGAACTCTCCCACTCGATAATCTTCTCCACATCCTTCTCCGACACCTGAAACTCATCACAGTTCCTAATCGCCGATTCCAACAGAATCCTGATCGAGAATGGCAGTCGATCTGCACGCACCACCACCGTCAACCAAATAGATGAGTAACTACTCCAAGTCACTCAAAGAAATAAAATATTACATGTATTAAAAAAAGAAGTAAATAATTAAAAATAGTGGCCAAGGCCCAAGATGAAATGAATTTACTTGTGCTAAGCCTAGTAAAAGGACCATTTTCCTATCCAAAAAGCCGAACCTATAACACTCCAAACAACAATACTCCATTGCAGAACTCACCGATCCTTGGATCATTGAGCGCAGGCAGGCTGTAGTACTTCCCAAACTCCCCGCCACCGGGCTTCGCCAGCGGCGTCAGGATGCCCTCGTACGAGTTCTGCGTAGCTGCCGATTAAAAAAATATATCAGATCTCAGATTACGCAGACAAATGACAGATATGTGGGTTTCACCCGCTGTTGCGAAGCGGCGCTCAAACCGATCGGCGACGGCGGCGGAGGATCGAACGGCGGCACGGTGACTCAGAGGGAATCTCCAATCGTGGAAGTGACGAGCACCGGCCGGAGAAGGGAGACAGGCAGTGAATCCAGCGGTGGGGTTCGTGGAAGGGAATAAGGAGATGCAGCTGTAGCGGTTCGATACAGCGGAAAGGGAGGAGGAGAGGCGAGATTGAGATCTCACGAGCGCCGCAGCGATTGGCGCCATGTTTGCTTCCCTCCTCCGGGAATAGATTGGTGAAAATCCTGACAAGGCGGTGGAGAGTGCCAGGGAGGAGAGAGGGTAACGAGGACAAGTTGATTGAAGAGACGTAGAAGACAGACGCGTGGAGGGAGCACGCCTTGCGTTAATTTTTTTTTTTTTTTTTTTTTTTGGGACATTTAGGCCATTTAAGGCAAACTCACACACAACGCATACACATGGACTCGAACCTTGGACCTCTTAGTTGGAAGCCTAAGCTCTCAACCAATAGGCCAAGGGGAATTGTGTGCCTTGTATTAATTGAAATCACCTGACTTGTCATGACTTGCCAACATCGATTCAAACAAGATTTGGATAATGTTTGAACAAAGGTTAAATCATATTGCATCGAGTGAAAACTGTCGCATTCAGAGTTTCAAATAATGCAAAATTCTTAATAAACCACAATCATAAATCATATTGTATGATGCATGAGGGTTGGGGTGTCAATTCGGGTCAACGGATCAGTTTCCGGTCGAATTCGAAACTGATCCGGCACTATTCGGGTCAACCCGAAATTGACCCGTTTTTAAAACCGGGTCAGGTTTTTAGACCCGAACCCGACCCTATTCGAGTCCGGGTCAACCCGACCTGACACTAATGACCCGAAGTTGACCTAAAATTTCTAATTTTCTAGTCAAAAATCGGGTCAATCTTCAATTTTCGGGTCAAAATTGGGTCAAAAATGGGTCAATCTCGGGTTTTCGGGTCAAATAGGAGTTTTCATGTCAATTTCGGATCAATTTCAGGTTGTTGGGTCAACCCGAACCCGACCCAATTTTTAAAACGGGTTGATTTGTTGAACCCGAACCCAACTCGTTTCAGGTCCGAGTTGACCCTAACCAGGATTTTTTTGTGTCAGGTTTGGATCGTGTTTCGGGTCGTGTCAAAAATTGACACTCCTACATAATGGAGACAGCTAATTCTCAGTATTATTATTTAAGCATTTTTCTCTTCTTAAAGGAAAAATAAATAATAACATGTCTAGACTATAGCTTTCGATCCCTTTGCTGAAACCCTAAACTCGTTTCGGGTCCGGGTTGACCCTAACCAGGATTTTTTCGTGTCAGGTTTGGATCGTGTTTCGGATCGTGTCAAAAATTGACACTCCTACATAATGGAGACAGCTAATTCTCAGTATTATTATTTAAGCATTTTTCTCTTCTTAAAGGAAAAATAAATAATAACATGTCTAGACTGTAGCTTTCGATCCCTTTGCTGAAGCCCAAATAGGTATAAACATAAGCTACCACCCCCCCAATAAAGTTTCTTTAAAAAATACTAAGGAACTTAGCTTCCCATTCAAACATGATAGTCTTAGGATATAATGAAGTTGGCTATCTCCCATAAATAAAGATCAGTGACATGTGTGGCATTAAGCATCATGATATAAGGAATAAAATGCGCCATTTTAGAGAATAGATAGATGACCACCATGATTAAATCATTTTTTCACTAAGTAAAATAAAGTTAAACGAAAAAATTCAAGCTAACAATAATCCAGTGAGAGTTTGGAATAGGAAGGGGCATATATAATCCTATATTTGACCTTAGGTATAAGTGAGTCGATCAATCTGATACTATTTAACATAGTGACCCACATCTTTTATCAATGAAATGTAAAAGAACTTTTTTTTTTGGATAAGTACCAATGTTTTTTCTCGACCAAAATGTCCGACCAAATCCCCATCTTGACATTCAAATAATATGGTGTCTATAGTGGTACTTTGTCAAGTGCAAAGATTATTAACAATAGAAGATATCCCTCATCTTTACGAAAAAGATGATGAGCTCCCATGCATGTGGCATTTATCTCAAATATGCTAGAAATCAACATCACTAATATAAAGTTGCTTCAAAATCTCAAAGCCCACCATAAGGGCTTGTAAGGTGTTAAGTTGCTAATGCCACTGGCTAAGGGCATCAACAACTAGATTGCACTTTTTAAATTTGTGTTTCAGAATATAATGGAAGGAAGAATGATATTCAACCCAATTATTGTGCCTTCATTTTAACTTCTTTTGGCTGTCGATAAATTTTAGCAACTTATGGTTTGAAAATAAAACAAACATGTTGTCAAGCATAAAATGACTCCAATGAGGTAGATCCCAAACCATGGCATAGAATCCATTACCGTAGGTAGAATACATTAGCTAGGAATTGATAAGAATTTTGCTGAAAATGTGATAGGATGAGCTTGTTAGCTCAACACCGTGCCAATGCCCACTTTGGAAGCATTGTATTTTACTTCAAATTCCTGGTCAAAATAATGTAAATGCAATACCGGTGGATGTAACTTATTGTTTCAATTTATCAAAATTGGATTGAACTTTTTTTTTTCAATGGAAGCCTTTTGCCTTGAGCAACTCAATTAGTGGATGAGCAAGGGAGTTGAAGTTGTTAAGAAAGCAATGATAAAAAAAATGATAATCCATGGAAACTCTACATATCCATGAAAGATTATGAAATTGACCACCCCAAAATAGTGTCGACCTTCACCATGTCCATCTTAATTCCTATAGGAGAAATTAAAAATACCAAAAAAATCTCTTTTATTAATCAAGCACGGACTCTTTTTTGTTAGTAAATAATAATTGTACACTGAGCACTTAAAAAATAAGTCAGAGATGCTAAAGATGCTCATCCACAGTACAATTGTATGTGAGAATGTCATCTAAGTAAATCACAACACATCTGTTCCAAAATGCTTAAAAATCTTGGTATTGTACAACGTGAATCGAATCACCATCCACAAGTATAAACCATCACAAGTCATGAATGCCATCTTCCAATCATCTCTAGCTCACATTTAGATTTTATGATATACACTTTATAATAACTCAAACATGTGAAATAAATTTATTTGAAAAATATAAACATTCTAAAGTAGAGCCCTTTAGTATTGATCGGATGAGCGTTGTGATGCTAGGCCATGAATATATGTATATATATATTCATATATATACCCCACCGACTCACTTGTTTGGTTACCTTGGCCAGGAAGAAATTGGAAGAGGAAAGAAGTGAGAGAAGAGAGAAAGGTCTTTGGACATGTTTATTAGTCATTCATGTTACAGATTTTATTCTATTAATTATAAGTGATTAATCTATTACTCTTATTTTCAATGGAATTAAATTTTTATGAATTTCATCTCTCTTAAATATGTTAAAATGCACTATCTCTTGATCTCATAAGTTTTCACTGTTTAACCTATGATATGTTATAAATTTAATCATTTTGAATATTTTGATATAATTTTATTGCATTTTAAATGAAATAATGAATGATAACATATACATGATATGATAACTCCAAGTGATACCATATTGATCCATGCGATTCACTGATTGAGAGTTATAAGGATTTGGAGATTGATTGAGATTTATAAAGAGTCGGACGACTGATTCACGTGATTCAATGGGAGTTATAAGAAGTAGATTCATTATTTGTTATAAGAAGGGACTAATTATGAGTCATAAGTAGTGCAGGAGCCAGATATCCTTAAGATACACTCATTGAATATCTAAATATTGATATCAGCATTGCTATGAACACTGTACTGGTATTATTATTGACACTAATACTATTAATTATTTTTTAATAATATTTAATATTATTGATCATGATATTAATATTATTACAAGCATTAGTATTATTAATTGATGATATAATGAATTAAGATGTGTTAAAGTATCAAAGAATAAATTGATACAGTATAGACATTGGTGTATATATTTTCTTTTATAATTTATAGTATATTGTTTTCTTTTATTTTGTATTGATTTCAATTGTAAGATTTTAGTTACTTGCTGAGCTATGTGTTATTATGTTATTTTATACATTTTCAAAAAAGGATAAGGATCTTATTATATGAGGCTCTGAACGATATGCATAATTTTTCTACCTACAATTCTAGACAAAATACAATCATGTTTATTTCTGCTATTCATTGGTAAACTCTAGTTAAAATAAAAGACTGGTGTAATTCTTTCAATATAGATCTTCATGTGTGACACTCAATCCTGTAAATGTTATTGAACCATGTAATTGATCGAATAGTTTGTCTACTTAAAGAAAATGAAATTGGTATTTCATTATTAATTTTTTTAAATAGAGATCACAAAAGTATTCATTCCTAGGTTGTATTACTGCCAACTTCTTTCTTTAATGGTTATAAGATAATTTAACTACCTTTATTAACTAAAGAGTAGGTTTATTCCACCCATTATGTATTGTCTATTGGCCCTAGTGTTATTGTTATCCCAGCAAAAATGGCATCCATTCATTGGAACAATTATTAGGTCCGGTGACCGGACGTAGCTCTACGTGCGGTCACCACTGAGATCGCGCCACGTGCTCTTACTCTTTACCTCGCAGCCCGATGACTTGACCCAGACCGAAACCCGGGAATGCTATGTTCACGTATTGCTAGGTATTACTCAGTATTTGCTCGATATTGCTCGGTATTGCTAGGTATTGCTTGGCAATAACGAGAAATACCACTCTGTGAAGACCAATACTGAGCAATACCGAGCAATAGCGAGTAATACCGAGTTTTTCTAGAAAAACTCGGTATTGCTCGGTATTTGTCTTCACATAAGGGTATTTCTCATTATTGTCGAGTAAAATCGACAAATACCTAGCAATACATAGCAATGTCGGGTTATCATGGATTTAAAAAACGCACGTGTGACATACCCACTATTCGCCAGGTCGGGTCCGCGATTTTGGGCCAACTACGTGGCCCGATCTCAGTGGTGACCGTATGTAGAGCTATGTCCGGTCAACAGACCTAATAATTATTCACATTCATTGGAACTATGTCACACCAAACTTATTCTTGAAAGTTACAATTAAAAAATTGACTAAATATCATTCGAACATATAAACTCTAGGTCTTTTTAACCAAGACAACTTGAAAGTATAGGGATATTTTTGAGTGATAAATTTCATTTTTTTTTCCACCATCGACATGGCCTCCAAATTCTCACAACTTCCACTCTCTACAGTTAGTTGGCATAACATTCCTTGAATTGTGCAATGTGTGTAAAATATAGTAAGACACTATTATTGCTCTTTATTGTTACTCAAGATTTTTCTAATGGCCAACAATTCCCCCTCATCAAGCTGTAAGAATTGCTCCTCTCTTTAATGTTTATGATTTCAATCCTCTTCTTTTCTTCTCCCTTTAGGCACGTCTTTTCTATAGGAAAAGAAATCCTCCTATTTTCATAGTTGGAAATGGTATGGATAAGCCCATTAGATTTATAATATTTCCAAGCGAGTAAGGTTTATGGTGAGGAACCAATACAATTATTAGAAATGAAGCCCAAAGATTGTACTTCTATCCTATTGCTACTTAGAGTATTTCTTGGGGGAACCACTTAAGCAAATGGGCTTTCTTTTACAAATAATCAATTGTGATTGCTATATAATGGACACTACTACTTCTCTACTTTGATTTCTAAGTTGATATTGTTCTAAAGGGGCTAATATTTTTGTAATAGGACAATGTTGGCAAAGGCTAGTTGCAACCCTCCATGAAAGCATGCAATGATGCTCCAATTTAGCCAAGACACATTTGAGCATAAACTATTTGAACTAAGTCACATATAAATTTTTGAGTCACTTTGGTGGAGATTGTGAAACTTCAAGAAAACATCTTGTCAACATTGATCTGATTAATACTTTCACTCTAGTTCTTTCTTCAATTTTTCCAAATGGTTATCTTTCTTTGAGCTTCTCAATTTTACGTCTATTTAAAAATTTTCAGTCATAATGATATTCTCTTCTTTAATTTAATCACTACTAGTTTAACAATGTGCTCTAATGACACTTAAATTCAAGGGCTTGCTCTACCATGTGTGGCTAATTAACAAATTCATTTATACACATTCTTCCTTCGAAATCAGATATGTCCACTTTAATACGAAAGTTTGATAAAGATCTTCAAGCCTCCCACCCAAGTGATCATTGGACCAATTATTTGTCACTAGAATCTTCATAGGTTTATTTCTTCTTCCATCTATGTTGTTTTGATGTTCCACTAGTCCTTGTTTCCCAAACTTCAAGTCTATAGTTGCCGATTGTTCTACTGTAAATCTTTGGTCATGACTTCTTATATGAGTCACATATTATTTCTTTGGGGTGGCATCTTGCTAGCTTTGATACAATCAAAGTTACACAGAATGCAAAAATCTTGATATATCACCACCCAAAATTGGATTCAATGATACAAAACATGAATAGAATTCTTTCTTAATATTATTATTTAACCATCCTCCTCTTCTTATAATACAAAAGGTATTCATATTTAGAGCTTAATTCTATATGGATGGCTACCAATGAAACAAAAATGAATAACAACTTCTCCAGAGTTTGTTGCCTTTGGTCCTTGTGATGAAGACCAATAGATATAATTAAAAGTTGTCGATCAACTAAGGCACAAAGGGTTGGGTCCATATTCAATACTTGTTTGAACCTTTCTTTTCAAACATAATTGATTCAAACAATGTTCCAGCAAGATTCGAATATGGTTAAATCATGGATTGAATGGAGTTTGACCCAGTTTTAAACATGATCAAATATGAATCGACATATGCTTGAACATATTTCAATGATTGGTTTGAATCATGATCAAAGATGATTCAATTATGATATGACTATCATTCACAGATTATTTAAATATAATTTAAACATTATTTGATTTTGGATTAAAGATTATCCAATCAACATTCTAATTTGATTCAAACATGGACAACAACACAATAAACTGCAAGGTAGATATAATAAAACAAGTGTAATCAAATTAAATATTAATAATAGATAATAATACAACATCTTACATTACATTTTAATATATCATAACATAATACACACTTGTATTATTACAACCATTAGCATCATATTAGATGCATCATAATTTTATTTCTATTAAATGCAATCAAGCCTAATGAATGAAAATATGTGATTATAGAAAGCTAGTTAAACCACCTAATCATATAAAAAATATATTGTTCGATCTTATGAAAGATGGGAAAGTTATTGTTTAAGTTTCTTTTTAAAATTTAGGGTTGACATGTAGAGAAGATCCTAAGTGCTCTGTACTTATGAAGAGTGTTATGTCTTTAAAACTAATGCAATGCAATTTTAAGTTTTACTTTAACTCTAATGAAATGCATGGTATTTGAAGTACGAAAAAATCATGAATGCTTGAAATTTTTTTAAAAAAATTAGAAAATAATTTTTTAGAAGACTACGCTTCCCCAGGTTCAGTACCTCATCTTCATAGGTCAGATTATCTAAACTCTACCCTCGGGCAGCGAAGTGTCTAAAACAAGGATAAAATAAATGTTGGCCTTACCTAAAACTAGAGTTAGTGCCCTAACAAATAAATCTAATTGTGTGTAGTATGCTATGTGGCTTAGCGATATCCTAGGATTATATTGGTTAAAATTTTCTATGAATTGAATTTAATTTATTAAAAGGTCAATGGGGTTATGTTCAAATTTAAGTTTTTTAGTGTCTTTGATATTTTTTGAAGTTCACTTTAGGTTGAATGTTAGATATTCAAATTGATTGATGATTGGTTATTCAAGGCATTCTAATTAATCCTTTTTTAGTCCTTAGAGCTCTTAATCCAATACATATTTAACTTCCTAAAAGGAGTCAAGAAGACCTTCAAAATATAGCTAAGAATTTTATTATTGATTTTTAATGAATTTGGTTCATTGATTATTGATTTCTTAATATTCAAATACACACACACACACACCTATATTTACTTTTGTCAATTAGTTTGTAGAATTGTAGCATCGAGCACAATGTATAAAACCTTCTTAGGACACATAGCTCTACAGCTTAAGGGGTTCAACCCATAAACCTTATTGACAAAATATTAGTTGCTTATTTTATTGGATGATTTATTGAATTTTTAGTGATTTATTTATATTTCTTTTATTAATTAAATATTATTATTAAATTTAGCTTAGTATTTGACCTCTTTTCAAAATTCATTTGAGATTTATATATTTAATTTATGACAAATTTTTATTAGTTTACCTATTTTATTTAATTATCTATATATTTATTATTATTTTTATTCATCATTTAAGATTTATTTTACTCTTATTATGCATTATTATTATTTATGTGACAATGAATTTTACTTGAATTTATTATTTAATTTGTGTATGTCATTTTGTGTTACTTTGGATGTCGATTTATTTTTATTCTTTCATTTTTAATTTTGGTTTATGCATATTTTATGGTTGGTTTGAATTATTATTTGTTGAATTTTCAAATCAATAAATCCTAAACAAATTTAGAACATATTATTCAAGAGAAAGATGAACTAAGGGTAACTAAATCAAATTCTAGCACTCCTAATCACTAACGTGACTACCAAACATGTAATCGATTGGGATTGGGTTTTAAAAAAATGAATAAAATAAAATAGATATAAATTAAATGCAAAGGTTACTACATGGACCTACACAACTCTCCTTGGCCTATTGGTTGAGAGCTTAGGCTTCCAACTAAGAGGTCCAAAGTTCGAGTCCATGTGTATGCGTTGTGTGTGTGAATTTGCCTTAAATGGCCTAAATGTCCCAAAAAAAAAAACTACATGGACCTAAAGCTGGAAGAGCGCGCAACCATTGGCTTATAAGACCTAGAAGGGCTTCTAACTTCAAAAATACTTACTACACCAAAACTAGTATTTGGGGGTATTTGCCTGTAGCACCTCCATCCAATAGTAATGGAGGTGACTCATCTCCTTAAGTTCTCGTAGTTCAGGCAATATAAATAAATAAAATAGTGGTTAGAGAGTGGTATTTAGAGAGCAATTAATTTAAATTTTCAATTTAAAAGAAATAAATATTTAACTTTCTTCACACTTCTTTGGTTGACTTTAGTTGATCTTCTTTTTTATTCTTAATGCTATATATATATATATATATATATATATATATATACGCCCGACACCAATTTGATTTTGATCTCCTCGAAGCATCTTGATTCAATTTGAATTGCATAAAAATTGTGTAATTTTGATTTGATTAAATCGGGCCCGATTAATGCAAAATTTCTGAATTTAGTTTGGAGTCATTTTGAATGACTCAATTTGGCATCCAATTAATTCCAATTAGCTCGAGTCAAGTTTTGTAGTGTCTATTGAATGTGTTGAGTTCAAATTGAACTTAAATAGAACCAAATCAACTAAACAAAGTTCGATTTCACTATCACATTCAAAATTAAATTGGACTACGATCAAACTTGGTTTAATTTTGGGTCGAATTACAAGACCAAGTAAGTGTTACGTCATTGAGCATCCACCTAAGGGATATCCTAATAAATAACATGTCTATGCTAGATTAAGAAGATCTATACACTAGAGATGAGTTCAAGGAAATCAGCCTTATATAAAAATGAGGTCAATAGTTATTTATTGGCCCTTTTCTACCTTTGCATGTGCATTAGGTATTTAGGTGGATTGGGAAATAACTGAAACTTCTTTTGCTACTAATAAAGGGAGTAAGCATTAGACCTGCAATCATGTATAACTCCCATATCAAACTTCCATGGCCTTTCCAAAATGAGATGAAAAACATCCATGTTTAAGACATCATACATAATTTCACATACTGCGTCCTAGAATATTCGTAGCAGTAGAGAAATATATAGTCTAATGTCTTAGCGTTGTACAAAGATCCAACACACAAGTAGATAAGAGAGAGGGTGTAGCGTTCATAAGAGACACAAGAGTTTTTATGTAGGAACACTTGAAAAGGGGGAAAAACCATGGGGCCTAGCCTAGCTTGAATGAATACACTAGTATTTACAGTCGATTACAAATGAGGCCCTTCCTTAGGAGAAGGCCTTGGCTTGATGTCACAAATGTACATCATATAGAGTGCATTATATGGTGGGAGTTATAATAATCAACATAAACATGTTTGTTTGGTCGGCAGGATCATAGTCGATAGGAAAAAGGTCAGAAAGATTGTAGTAGGTCAGAAAGACTATAGTAGTAGGGCAGTACTCTGGTAGAACTCTGGGTGTTAAGTGGTGGCCCAGCAGAAGTTCGAGCCTCAAGTGGTGGTCTGATGGAAGTTCGAGCATCAAGTGGTTGTTCGATAGAAGTCCAGGCCTTAGGTGGTGGTCTGATAGAAATCTAGGCCTCAGTTAGTGGTCCGTGAGAATTCCGGGCAACAACTGGTGGTCTGGCAGATCTTCGGGCCTTAGGTGGTGGTCTGGTAGAACTCTGGGCATCAAGTGGTGGCCCGGTAGAAGTATGGGCCTCAAGTGGTGGTCCGGTGGAAGTTCGGGCGTCAGGTGATGGTTCAGCAGAAGTCCGGGCCTTAGGTGATGGTTCAGCAGAAGTCCGGGCCTCAGGTGATGGTTCAGCAGAAGTCCGGGCCTCAGGTGGTGGTCTGATAGAAGTTCAGGCCTTAGGTGGTGCCATGGTAGAATTCTGAGCGTCAGGTGGTGGTCTGATAGAAGTCCAGGCATCAGTTGGTGGTCTGGTGGAATTCTGGGCGTCAGGTGGTGGTCCGGCGGGACTCAGGGCCTTAAGTGGTGGTCCGGTAGAGCTCAAGGCCAAAGGTGGTGGTTCAGCAGAAGTCCCAGCCTCAAGTGGTGGTATGGCAAAAGTCCATGCCTCAGGTCATGGTCCGATGGATCTCGGGGCTTCAAGTGATGGTCTGGCAAAGGTAAGGGATTCAAGTGGTGGTCCGGCAGAGCAACAACATCAAACGATGGTCCGAAGGAACTCAAGCCATGGTCGAGGAGGAGCATACATGGAGGCAAGAGTGATCTATGATCTCTCTCTTCAATCCCTTGGGCTCGAAGCCCCCTTTTCAAGAGGGAGGAGGGGTATATTTATAGATTTCCTAGAATGGCATTGGCACGTAAATAGGTGGGAGATCAATGGCATATGGAGAGTGACTTGGATGAACGACCGATGTTGAATCCCTTGATAGTGAACCGTTTGATGGACATTTGAATGTCTTAGTGATGTAGGAATTTAGTGATCTTGGACTTGTTAGATTTGTCTTTTTGGATTCATCTCGTCGAGCCGCTTGATTCAACTATAAGTATGTCATGTTTGGAAACCGTTTGTTAATCCAAATTGTGGTTTGAACCCTGCAACAATGCTTTGGACCCTTGATTTGGACCCATTTGGGCTCGAATTGAGTCGAATTTGGTGTCATTGGGTTCATATTTTCGAGACGTTCAATTCAACTATAAGTTTTCTAAAATCGGAGTTCAGATGGTCCCAATTTTATT
Source organism: Dendrobium catenatum (assembly GCF_001605985.2). Taxonomy (NCBI): domain Eukaryota; kingdom Viridiplantae; phylum Streptophyta; class Magnoliopsida; order Asparagales; family Orchidaceae; genus Dendrobium; species Dendrobium catenatum. Next base: position 343,025 of record NW_021319985.1, on the reverse strand, counting down.
TTTGGAAGTTTCCAACTTAATTTTGCCTCGAGATTGGTGCTCGATCAAGATAATTTTTTGAAGACGTATCAATAAAATTTTCCAATGGAGAAAATGGCATGGCACATATCTGAGACAATAATGTACATTCATTTCTTAACCCAACTAATCTTATATGGATGTGGATTCTTGGTAATTTTGAGGTGTAGAGCTTAATTTAACTATTGACCTATAAATAATATTATCTGTGCTCCTACTATCGATAACCCTGTCACACGCCTTTCCATTAATCGTGCATCATGTCTGTAATTTGGCATTACACTGCATATTGGTTGGTTGCCTCGGCGCCAAGAGCAATTTCTCCATAATATATGTAATTGCCTCCCCTTCATCTCCATGAAATTCCTCTTACTATAATTTAGGTTGCCTATTTTCAATTGGAGCAGTTGTCAATTAGGACAGTCATTTGATTTGAGATCCGACTGAGGCTTCGTTTGGGATGGCTTTTTTACTTCTTTCTAAAACGGGGTTTTAGTACAAAATTTTTTATTTTTGTACTAAAACTTCGTTTTAAAAAGCAATAAAAAAGCCGTCCCAAACGAAGCCTGAAACCACCTATAGCAGTTTAGGGTAATTTGTCTAGCATATGGGTTCTCTCTAGCTAAAGCCTTTAATTTATTCTGAGTTTTCTGATCTAGAGAGGTGCCACCACCACCTGATAATTTTTATTGTTGTATGCGAGTTGTAGGTGAACTGGAGGAAGGGAAAATCAATGTAGAAACTGAAAATAGATAGCCCGAATGCATGGTGATGAAGGGGAGGTAGTTATATATATTATAGAGAAATTTCTCTTGGCGTAGAACCTGGAAGAGAAATCTAAAACAATATAATAATAACTAGGAAATTGAGGAGCTGTATATTCTATTGTTTTCCTTACAGGAGTTTTTCCTATATCTTGGTGTATAAAGCAAACTAGTGATAAAGTAATAAAGGTACAGCATAACTGAAAATAGAATAAAACTGCTACTATAAGTGGTGTTAAGTTATAATGAGGTATAATGTGTTGGAGTAAAACTTAAAAGATAGACCACATCGCTCTTCCTTTTTAAATTCTCCTCTCAAGAAGATTTTGAGATGGCTTGGATGGGAGGGCCTTGGTTCTTTTTTGGGAAGCATTTTATCCTACAAAACTTGTCACCAACCTTCAAAACCATCCATGAAGAATTCACCTCTATTCCATTTTGGATTAAAATTCACAATATTCCGTTAGAATGTCGGAATCCAACGGGTATCTCAAAAATCGAAAGCTCCATATACACACCACTTCTAACTATAGACTCTCTGACTATTGCTAAGACCTTACCTCCCCTTTGCAAGGGTTTGTATTCAAGTTAAAAGCACACTATTGACCTCGATTTTCCCAAATTATGGGGTCTAAAGAGTTGACTTGGTCAATTTGACCAAGCCAAGACTCAAAACCCCTCCCAACCAATTTCTTGGGTCAAACTGAGTCTGTTGAGTCCAGGCCCAGGTCCTAGGTCAACCTGGTTGACTAAGTCAACCATGGTTGACCCAAATTGACCTAGATGCCTTTTAATCGATTTCAAATCAATTCCATGGCTTCTTAGGCTCAAGCCCATCCTCCTTTGTCCTATTTGACTAGTTTGACCAAGCAAACTCTGACTTGGTCAAACCAAGTCCTTAATGGGTCGAATTAACCCATTTAAAGCTCATTTAAGCCCTATTTAATGCCCTAATCAATCCCTTTGGATTTGAAATCAAAACCACGGCCAAGGGAGTCTGGTTTCCCTCCTATTTGACTGAAGATTTGATCCTCACCGTCCATGATAGGGTATGAGCTTTAAATGGGAGAAATTTAGGTTTAGAAAATGTCTTTTTGCTCTTGCTACCTGTCCAAGCCCCCTCAAGCTCTGAAATTTTGTGTGAGAGTCCTTTGAGAGTTTTCCCACCTTCCCCAAGCAGAACCCGAGTGATCGGAGCCGCCGGCGAGATTCCGGCAAACCCGAGAGCTTGGAACTTCCAATTCATTTTGCATGCGATCTAGACGTCGAGAGCTTGTGGTTTCTTCTACAACTAGGAGCGTGGATAGTCTACAAGTGCAACAAGCCAGAGATCTCTCAAATCCATCGAGTATTTTCGGTATAATCCTAAACCCTAGCTAGAACACTTAGAGCTAAATAGATTTTTATACACTGCATATTAGATCGTAAACATTATCCCCCAAGAATACTCTTCGTGTGTAGATCTCAGATTTAAAATTTCGTTGCTTTTGATCCACCCAATCGAGAGAAATCCCCTAAATATTGTTTTAGGTTTCGGTTTGGGCTGACGCGGCTGTGGGGCAGATCCAGACCGTCAGATCCACGATCGACGGCTTGGATTCGTCTATCCCGCGGCAATGGTTCAACCGCGGGTCTGTTTATGCGGTCAATGTTACCATCCGACACAATCCCCGCCGTCCGTTCCTTACAGCGGGTGATCCAACGGTGGGCATTCTTGCCGACGTGGATAAGTGAGAGGCGGCGTGATTGCAGCATGATTGCGGCAATCATTTCCTGGCGGCGCAATGATTGGCCGCGGATTTGACACGCCAATCCCGCGATGCCACGTGTCCCTGCCGCATTTTAAATATGTCGTGTTCATCTTTAGATATGGCGCTATATATTCGAGTAGAATTGTAATTTTTAGATTTGAACCCCCATTCTGAAAGCTTATGTCCACTTCCAGAAGTGGTATGATCTTTATATGGGAACAGTTAGACCTATAATTCAAATTCCAAGTCGATTCACAAATCTCCAAGAAACAATTAATTTTACAACTTGATTTCAAAACTTCCACCAAACATCTATCATCAGTATAAAATAAGTAATGTAAAAATAAGTTCACTAAATCTAGAAAAAGTATAATAATCAATTTTGAAAGAAATCCACGGTGCAATCAAAAATTTTTAAAAAAAACATATGATAAAAGAGTCACTACCATAATTTACAAAAATTTTAGTTAATAAGGTGGATGAATATGAACATGTGACGAGATGCAACTTTAGCAGTTTGGATTGACTGTTAAAACCTATGTGAACAAAACTATAGAAGACGAATTTTTGGGAGGAAGAGAGAAATTTTAGCCACTTTGGGTCAAGTTTCAGCCATTAGCCCAATTTAAAAGTTGTCGTTCAAGATAAGATCACATTATGTCCATCTTTAATTTTTAAAAACATATAAATTTTATCAATTTTTTTAATAAAATTTATTTTTTATTAGCAAAAATTATGTATAACTTTACACTGGTAAAACTTTTACCGCGTTATTTTTTATATGTTATAAAGATTGAGATTACGAATATTTTCTAAAAAAATTATAATGGAGTTTTTGAAATTTATGGAGTTTTTATTAAATATAAAATTATTTGTACACCAAAAAATAGTATTATAGTACGATAAAATCTTAAAAATTATTATATACAATTTAATGGTTAATTTATTTTTTTTGTTGAAATATATATTGTTTCCTAGCAGTGGTTTTTAGTCAACCACAGTTATTAGATATTAAAAACTGTGCCATTTTCTGCACACTACATGCTCAATTAGCTTTAATAGTATAATTATGATGAACCGAATTGTATATGTGATCAAATTCATTGATTTGAAAATGCGGACGGACAACGAACCGGGAAGAAGTGAGAGGCTTCATGGTTCGACGATCGGTCAAATCGGGGTCGAACCGAATGAATGTAAATAAATAATAATATTATTAAAAAGAAGTAAGAAAAGTTAATAGTTAAAGTAATAGATTGACCAATTAATCTTTAAAAATTCTAATTCTAGGGAATTTTACTATGACTGAGAACTTTAAATAAATAAAATTTATAACAATAATATATAATACCATCAAATTTTAGAAAATTATAATACTATAATAAATTATTATTTTATTTCATGTAATATATTTAAATATAAATAATTATAATTTTAAATATTTAAATCACATTATCACATCAATGCTTGATCTATCAAATTATATTTTAATAAAATTTAATAAAATAATGATTATATGTACAATATGAAGAGCATATATTTATATCAAAAATCTAAATAATAAAATTTTACTATTTATTAAAAATTATATTTATAAAGCATACAATATTATTTTTATAGAATTTTTATTTTTCTATTCATAATTAATTTGCATAAATAGAATTATTAGAACTTTAAAAATTAAAATAATTATTTTTATTTGGAATAATATAAATATATATTTAATTATAAAAATAGAAGTTTAAAAATTATTATGAAATGTTTTTATTTTAATATCTCTACACCACAAATTTTTCCAACAAAATTTAAATTAAACAAGTTCTCATGCACACATTTGTTTGAAATTTAAATAAAAACTTCTAGTTGTTTAGTCCCACATTCACGTTAAGGCAGTTATATGTGAATTGTTTATATACCTTCTTTGATCCAAGGTGTAGACCATATGTATTAATTGCATTCATGTGCTGACAATATTATTTGCATTAAATAATAATATAATTTAAAATTTTTAATTTATATTGTTAAATAAAATATATGATATTTAAAAATAATTTAATATCTTTTTAAATAAATTTATTATATATTATTATAATATAAAGATATATTATTGGTTAACCGGCCTCGTTCTGTAAGAATCGGGGATCAGATTCAAGGTCCTGGCACGATTATCAACCGGCGTCATCATTATCGATTTGTGACTGTTAGTATCTAGCTGATTCTTCAAGAAAATTGAACCAGCCAAAGACCGATCATGTTGGAACCAGTGAACCGACCGTCTCTCATTTTTCCGATTATTTCAAAAACATATGGATTATTTATATAACCAAGAGTTATAGAGCGTTCTACTAATTGTTGCGCTAAAATATTAATGTGCCTATAATGGAGTTCGATGTTATGTCGACTGTTAATGTACATATTTGTTTAGTAAGCAATAAGCATAAAGAGTATATCATTAAGATGCAATCCTCGACGATCTCGTCGGATATTTAGGAAATGTGATTATGAACTGCTATATGATGCTAAATTCATAATTTATTTTATCTATTATAATATTATTATTTTGATAATTAGATACCTTAAATGTCATGTTGTATTATTATGTTAAGTAGATAGTAATTTATATATAATAACATTTAACAATATTTGAAATATTAGCAAAAATATTTAAATAAGAAGATAAAAAATTAGAGATACGATGTCTCAGCTGCTTGGTAGCCACTATGAGTTGTTGCTTTATGAATTTCAGCTAGAAAAGGAATTGTGGCTGTGAATTAGTAGTTAGGGATAACTCAGAATTTTGATATATATTTTCCTATTTTAATTCTTTATATAGCATGTCCCTAGTTTAATTATTAGTTATATAACTTATGTATGTAGCCATGTATTAATAATGCAGATATCTATGTTTAAATGAACATAAAAAGAATATTGTGAGATGAGTTTGATTTTGGTGTAGTGTGGTATGTTTAGGAGCTCACTAGTTTATGTAGTTTGATATATATAATAATATACTAAATGACTTGGAAGAGGACATAAAAAAACCAAAAACTAATGTTTGGGGTAATTCCCTATTTTATCCCCCACCAAATCTTAATATGATAGAACCTGTCCTGCTCATATTGATATGCAGAAATTAATGACCGAAATGCACACTTCTTTCCTCTTTCCTCTTTATTATCCTCTTTTCCTTCTCTCTTCCTTCTATGCAAGCTGATGTTGTTCGGTTAAAGGTTGCCAAGTGGAGTCGGATATTTAAATGAAAAAAATGAGATTATTAATACTTATATTACACTCAAAGATTATATCTATAATATATACTATATATATATATATATATATAATACTAATCTAATATTAACTCCCAATTAGGTTTTATAAAGTAATATTTATTTATTGTTCAACTAAGTTTTTATTATATATGTTGTGTGTGTTGTGTGTGTGTGTGTTGGTTGTGTGGAAATGGTGTTTAGCTGCGTAGCACTGCATGTAAAATTCAAAAATTAATTAGAGAATAGAGCACTACAATATGTACACAAATCTAGCACCGTTGTGCTCATAGACTCAGCAACGTACATTCACAAACTCAACGCCATAAAGCTTCCAGTCAAAACAATAATTTTTAGATCTTCAATTTTTGAAATATTGATTTTTTTTATGAACTTAGGTTGAAACTTTCTTTTCTTAATCTTGACCGTACAAAGTCTAGTGAAATAAGGGAAATAATCTACATTTATCCACTCTTCTAAAACAAATTGGAATGCTCTCCCTTGCTGAAGATGGAAATTAAAATTTCACCATTCTAAAAGAATCTTTTTAACTATTTCACTCTATGACCTTCTAGTCTAATCCATCAAATAAATGTAAAACTCCGACCAACATAACCAAATCGTCTAACCTTCTAAGCCAAACTGAAAATAATCACCACCCAAAACACCCAAAAAAAATGAATGAGGCAACCCAAATTTGCCGTCTTTGGAAATCTAAGAGGCTTTGTGCTTGGACAAGGTGTTTCTTGTAGAAACCTTTTCCAAGAGCTAATCTTAGCATATCTTTTTAGAAGCTAAAATTGGTCACAACCATATCTAGAGCATAGAT
>NW_021319985.1:256813-336297 GCF_001605985.2 Dendrobium catenatum | reverse complement strand
AAGATTTTTTAAAAATCTTATTTTAATATTTTAACTTCTATAAATCATATAAATTCATTTTTGATCGAAAAAATTCGCACAATATATCAAATCGACCGTATTTTCGTTCTCTTTAATTAAAATTACTTTTTTTTAAAATAATAATTATATTTTAATTTATTTTAAAAAAAAAGTAAAAATAATTATTTTTATAATATTTATTGTTATATTTATTATTATTTTCATATTATTATTATTATTATTATTTATTATTATTATTTTATTATTATTATTATGTACTTTTAGCTATTATCATTATTTTTTTATTTAGAATATTTTTATTATTTATTATTATTGTTATCGTTATTAGTCTATTTTATTAGTATTAGTTTACTATTATAATTATTATTAATATTGTTATTATGATTATCATCTTTCATTATTACTTTAAAAATTATTTTCCTTAATAAAATTATTATTATTAATATTTTAGATTTGATTGTTGTTTATTATTATTTTTTTTATTATTTTAAGGTTCTAATTATTTTTAACATTATTATTACTATTATTATTATCTCAGTTATGGTTATTATTGTTAATCTTGTTATTTTTAAAATTATATTTATTATTAGTATTATCTTATTGCATCATCATTATGATATTATAGTGCATTATCATTACCCTTTAATTCAAATTAAATTATTTAATCATGATAATTACTTTAACTCCTACTTATATTTTATTATAACCACTATATTTAAAAATACTTTAAAGTTCAGTAGCTTGGTTATTTTCTTTATTTTATTTAATAATTATTTAAGTATTAATTATTTTCCAATTATTCTTTAAATAGCTTTTAATCATTTAAACTTCCAAAAAATCATATCTTTTCATTTTAAATGGATTTGGCGGGCCATACCTCGATCGTTTTTAGAAAAATGTTTATTTTTATTTAAAAAATAATTTTAGATAGCAATTTACCTTTTTCTGGCAGATTTATTTTTACTTTAGTTATTTGGTTATTTAAATTTTATTAAGTAATCATTACGATAATTATTTTTAACCTTTTTAAACCTCGATCGGGTGACAAGTGGATCTCCTTTATATCTATGTATTTATTATGAATTAACCTATTTTTAATTAGATTATTTTCCAAAATTTATGTATATATTTATAAGAATTTTTAAATGATTTTAAAATTACTTATATGTTAAATCTCCAAATTTTGGGTGATCCACTATTCATGAAATTTTAAATATGGATTGTATGTGTGAAGATCAATCATGGGGGTGGTGATTAGTGAATGGTTGAGTCCCAATCATTCATTAATCCTTTCATTATGTTTATTTTACTTCTTTTAACATAGTTTTTCATGTGTATGATGCACCACCACTTAGTTTAGGCTCTCCTAGATCTAAGGACATGGTGTGTTTATTTATTTATGATTTTCATGCTTTGTTATCTTGAGGTTAGTTAAAAACACAATTTAAACCTTTATAACGTAGCGACACCCTAAGGACAACAATTAAGACCCATCTAGCAAATTAGAAAAGTTCTAGCAGCCAGGGTAGATCGCCGATTGACATGGAAAACTTCAATACTTAAACTTAGTGACAATCTAAAATATCTCAAAATTTCTATGAATTTTTGGACTCTTCATACCCCTTAATTAACAACCCTAATTTACTTGTAAATAGGGCCCGAGACCTTCTAAAAATTGCAATAAATCCATCTTAGATCAAAAAATTACCTATCATATATTAAATTGTCTAGAGTCTGATCATAACCTTAGATAAATAGGGCTCCTAGTTTGACTTTAGGTTGACCCTTAATTTAACCTTAAGTAAAAAAATACCTTTTTGCTCCTAATTAAATTATTAAAAATTATTTAAAAATCCAAATTTCTTTAAACACTTGGAACACCTCCTTAGTCATTCATGACTTTTGGGGTGAGTCCAATCAGATTGGAGCTGATTTGGATCAAAACCTAAAAATTAGCACTTACTAGATAATTTAGATAATTCAATAAATATCCAATCTTTAGAAATTCATAACTAATTATATTAAAATTCCAAATTAGGAAATTTCACTTGCTTTCAACTCTATTAGGGTCTAGTATGTATTATTAAAAATATTAGAATTCTAGAAACTAACCTAAATTAGATAGTCAACTTTTCGGTCAACCCCAGCCTATAGTCTAGGGCCCGAAACTTGGAAAAATCGTAACTTTGTCTAGAAAACTTCAAATCCAGCAAACTACCTGCTAACTACACAACTTAAGCCCTAGTAATTATCTCTTTGCTTAGATATTCAAGCTACGATGGATCTAAGGAACCCAGAAAGAATATCTAAGGAGATCCAAGGAGGAAGTTCCAAGGAGTCCAAGGAGAAGAAGACTGAAGACTGAAGATTAAAGACCCAATATCCCACTTCAAATTCATTTGCGTCTGTCATAGTCTTAGAATTCCGAATGTTGGCAGTGGTGCCCAGCCACTTTACTTTATGCAAACCCTGGGTGTAGTTAAAGGGCAGTTGGCCTATGGACATTTACCTGATTGGTTTATTTATATGATGTGTTTACTTTGCTTGCGCGGAGAAATTGCTTAATTTTTTAGGTTCTTTCTTGCATGTCAATTTTATTTAGCCTGGATATTCATTAGGCTCTCTAAGGACCATCAAAACTTTTTTTACTCATAACTAACATTTAAAATTTTAGGATTTAAATAATTTAAAAACTTGAAGAATCTAGGGAACTACCGGAATCGTGGCCGGTCGCATGCATATTAATGCATCCTCTTTCTCTTGATATAAGACACCTCCTTGCCTGAGGTAGAGTCTGGATAATCTGGCCATATGAGGATGAAGTGCCGGACTTAGGGAGCCAATATTTTCTAAATATTATTTTATATTAAGCCTATTTTTAAAATCTGATGCATATTTGATCAGCTTCGTTAACCAACATGCATTGCATTAATAACCAACTAATTAAAATTTAATTACATTAACTATGAGCATTTGACCTACATAAATCTATGACCAACTAGGAAACTCTCTAGATGTCGGTCATGTTCCAAAAGAACCGTACCACCCACCACATCTCTCATAACTGACTGACAGCAGGTTTAAAGCTATTAGGTGGTTAGCTACCTCCAAATTCAGGCCGGGGTAAGTCCAGGTTTTACACTGCATTTAGTTAGAAACGGTTCTTTAGTGTGTGTAGAAACACTAAAACCCAAACATAGATCTAGGATTTGAAGCTACTACATTCAGTCTCGTAGTATGCCTAAATAGTGGGGTAGGTCCCTCCTTTCAGGGATCAAAATCCTACTTATCTGAGTCACAGGATGATGCCACCTTCATCTTTTCTCTCATGTATGTGTCGATTTGCCTGACTTTTATTTTCTCCAGTTTCCTTTTAGTAACCTATAGCCTCCAATACTGGTGTGAATCACGCATGTTGATTCAGCCCTTCGGACCTTCCTTCCCTTTAAGTAGACTTCTTAGTCTATACCCTCGTGCTAATCCCATTTTAGGAAGGATAATGTATGATCCTTAATAGAAGTTTCATCCTTCTCATTTAGTGCTCTCATAAGATTTTCCCTAATAAAGTCTATTGCAATAATTTTGCCTCTACCGAGAAGAATATGACTAAAGTGGAATTCTTCAATTCTTAACTACACTCACATCTACTCTAATAACCAGAAGATTCATGGAATTGTATCATCTCTGTATTCTCTGCCCGCCCTTCTTACTGTTGTCTATGCCTCAAATTCTTCTAAGGAAAGAAGGTTATTATAGGATATGTTAAGAAGTATTGCTCACATCAAAATGATAACAAAAATCCTTGGGCTGCTTTAGGTGACTTCAACTATTGCAGAAATAGTCATTACAAGCAAGGTTGGCTTTTTCTTCCTCTTGCCTTCTTTCATGATTTCAACATCATGATATTTGATATGACTCATATAAAGTTAGCCATAGTAGGGTTGCCTTTCACTTGGTTCAACAATAGACAATATCAACTGATCCATGTTAAACTTAACATAATTTTTTCCAACAGCTAGTAACTGGTTGGTTTTTTACCCTCTATCCTACTACAATGTGCTTAGCTCTTGATGTTCTGACCACTCTCCTCTCATAGTTATCCCCCAAAATTCCACTATAAGCCAAAGCATACATTTTTGTTGTAGAAACCTTTTACAAGAGTTTAATCTTAGTCATATTTGTTTTTTAGAAGCTAAAATTGGTCACAACCATATCTTAGATCATAAATTTAGTGCTCTCATAAGATTTTCCCTAATAAAGTCTATTGCAATAATTTTGCCTCTACCGAGAAGAATATGACTGAAGTGGAATTCTTCAATTCTTAACTACACTCACATCTACTCTAATAACCAGAAGATTCATGGAATTGTATCATCTCTGTATTCTCTGCCCACCCTTCTTACTGTTGTCTATGCCTCAAATTCTTCTAATTAAGGAAAGAAGGTTATTATAGGATATGTTAAGATTCAATTCTTAACTACACTCACATCTACTCTAATAACCAGAAGATTCATGGAATTGTATCATCTCTGTATTCTCTGCCCACCCTTCTTACTGTTGTCTATGCCTCAAATTCTTCTAATTAAGGAAAGAAGGTTATTATAGGATATGTTAAGAAGTATTGCTCACATCAAAATGATAACAAAAATCCTTGGGCTGCTTTAGGTGACTTCAACTATTGCAGAAATAGTCATTACAAGCAAGGTTGGCTTTTTCTTCCTCTTGCCTTCTTTCATGATTTCAACATCATGATATTTGATATGACTCATATAAAGTTAGCCTTAGTAGGGTTGCCTTTCACTTGGTTCAACAATAGACAATATCAACTGATCCATGTTAAACTTAACATAATTTTTTCCAACAGCTAGTAACTGGTTGGTTTTTTACCCTCTATCCTACTACAATGTGCTTAGCTCTTGATGTTCTGACCACTCTCCTCTCATAGTTATCCCCCAAAATTCCACTATAAGCCAAAGCATACATTTTTGTTGTAGAAACCTTTTACAAGAGTTTAATCTTAGTCATATTTGTTTTTTAGAAGCTAAAATTGGTCACAACCATATCTTAGATCATAAATTTAGTGCTCTCATAAGATTTTCCCTAATAAAGTCTATTGCAATAATTTTGCCTCTACCGAGAAGAATATGACTGAAGTGGAATTCTTCAATTCTTAACTACACTCACATCTACTCTAATAACCAATACTGATCCTATTACCTCTCTTTATAATAAGATCACACTTCTTAGAAATGCTATCAAACATGAAAATTGAAAATCTGCCTCTCATTTGCATCAACTGGTGTTGAACCTACAATCAAAATAAGAGCAAAATTTTAAATTAATTAGTAAAAACCCTCTCAACCCTTATCTGAATGCTCAAGGCTAAGATATAAATCAACGTCTCTCCTTCTCTCTATCTGTTCAAGGGGAAAGACTAAATGGCTCACTAAAATAAAGACATCCTTCATTTTCTTTATGAGAAGAATGTATCAGAAACCATAATACAGTTATACAAATAACCTCTTCAAATGGGTCTTGGTCTTCTCAAGCTGGCATTATTCAGTGGTTATTTCTCATTCCATGGATAAAAACTTGTATTGAAAATGTGTTATTCACTATTTGTATTAGTGGGTCGATCTCTTGAAGACTTCTTGCTTAAGGCAAGGAAGTTTGTTATTCTCATATCTATTTTGTATTTTCATGAATGGATTATTTAATCTTTTAGAGGCAGCGATTTTGGATAATATTTATTATGGCATTAGTATGGAAAGCAACCATCGCTCTCACATATGATATTATTATTTATGATATGATAAATATGTTTTGCAAATTAGACTTATAATGACTCATGAGATATTATTTAATTATTGTAGATTAAAATATATCTTTTTGAAATTTAAGAGATATTAAAGCATCTACTTAATTTCTCTAAAGAGAAAGAAACAACAGTGATGCTGTTGTCCTCACTTGTAATTATTTTGTAAAAAAAAAAGATATTCTGTACGTTGCATGGTGACGTGAGAAATAGGGAGGCAGGTAATTTCATACGTAAATGGCGGCCAAAAGCTATAATAAAAAACTTTTAATAGACTTAATGTATTTTATATGTTACGCATAGCAAGTTGTATACGATTAATTAATTCTGCCGAGGTTGCGTTAGGCATAATTTTTTTAATTATTTTTTACTAATGGTGAATGTATTTTTATTTGACTAAATTTTTTATCAATTGTCCAAGATTTTCTTCATAATTTTTTTTACATTATATATATATATAGCGTCCTAAAATATTCGTGGCGATAAAGAAATATATAGTTTAGGATCTTAACTTTGTACGAAGATCCAACACACAATCAGATAAGAGATATAGTGTAATATTTAAAGAGACATAAAAATTTTTACGTGGAAAACTCTGAATAGGGGAAAAATCGCGGGTCATAGCCAAGTTTAAATGAATCGACTAATATTCGTAGTTGATTACAAATGAGGCCCTTCCTTGGTGGGAAGACCTTGGCTTATTGTAATAAATATAAATTATATGGAGTACATATATATATGGTGGGAAAATGAAGAATCATTATTGAAGTGTTCGTTTGGTTGGAAGGGCAATAGTCAGTGGACGATAGAGGTTGGAAAGATCGTAGTCGCGTTATTGTGGTTGAAAGGACCATAGTCGATGGGCGACGGAGGTCAGAAGTATTGTAATCGACGGGAGACAGAGCTCGGAAGGATCGTAGTCGACGGGCGATAGAGGTCGAAAAGGTAGTAGACGATGGACGACAGAGGTTATAAAGATCATTATCTGGCGATGAATGTCGGAAGAACCTTAATCAGCGGGCGACGAAGGTCGGAAGGACCGTTGTTAGGTGGAAGTCCAAGAATAATTGGAAGTCAGGTAGAAGGCCGGCGTCAGTCGGTGGGCAACGGAGGTCAGAAAGATCGTTGTTTGGCGACGAAGGTCCGAAGGACCGTAGTCGGCTGGCGATGGAGGTTGGAAAGACCATAATTGGTGAGTGATGGATGTCAGAAAAACTATAATTGTAGGGCGACGGAGGTCATAAAAACTGTTGTCTAGCAATAGAGGTCGGAAATGACCATAGTCGGTGGGCGATGTAGGTCAGAAAGATCATTATCTGACGATGGAGGTTGGAAAGACCATAATTGGTGAGTGATGGAGGTCAGAAAAACTATAGTTGCAGGGCGATGGAGGTCATAAAAAATGTTGTCTAGCAACAGAGGTCGGAAATGACCATATTCGGTGGGCGATGGAGGTCAGAAAGATCATTATCTGGTGATGGAGGTCGGAAGGGCCATAGTTGGAGGGCGACGGATGTTGGAAGTACTGTAGTCTGTAGAGGTGTGCAACGGAGGTCCGAAAGATCATTGTCTAGCGAAGGAGTTTAGAACGACAGTACTCGACGGGCGATAGAGGTCTAAAGGATCTTAGTCAGTGGAAAATGGAGGTCAGAAGGATTAGTGTCGGGTAGAATTCCAAAAATAATTGGAAGCCTGGTGGAAGTCTAGCATCAGTCGGTGGCTGAGTGTAAGTTTGACAAAAGTGGGTGGTCCGACAGAACTCCGACGTTAGTCGGTGGTCTGGCAAAAGTGCAAGCATTAGTTGATGGTCAAGTAGAAATTTGGCATCAATCAGTGGTTCAGCAGAACTCCGGCGTCGGTGGTCCGACAGAACTCTGATGTCAGTCGGTGGTCTAGCAGAAGTTTGGACGTCAGTTGGTGGTCCGGCAGAAGTCCGGGCGTCAGTCGGTGGGCTGACAAAAATTCGGCATTAATCGGTGGTTCGACAGAAGTCTGGGCAGTGGTCGAGGAAGAGATTGGGGGTAAGAGATAATATCAAATTCCTTTTCTTCATTCTCTTCCTTCGGTGACTTTTTATGAGAAATGATGAGTCTATTTATAGATTTTTTAGAGTGGCGTGGCTAGTAAATATGAGAAAGACTAGGGGTAAGTTGAGAGTGATTTGAACGGACGGCCGATGTTGATTCCCTTAATCATGGACAGTTTACTAGACATTTGAACATCTTAGTAATGTCAGTTTCTAACAATCTTGGGCTCCTTGGATTCATTTCGTTGAGCCACACGATTCGACTATAAGCATGCCACGTTTGGACATTGTTTGCTCCTCCAATTTATGGTTTGAACTTTCCAAATGTGATTCAGGTCTTTGATTTGGAGCCATTTGAGCTCGAATTGGGTCAAATTTGGTGTCGTTGGGTTCATAATTATGAGACGTTCAGTTTGACTATAAGTTGGTTGAGATCTGAGTTCTTTGAAAGTTTCCAGCTTGATTTTTTCTCGAGATTCGTGTCCGATCAAGATAATTTTTTATGATGATGAATATATATATATATATATATATATATATATGTGTGTGTGTGTGTGTGTGTGTGTGTGTGTGTGTGACTTTTTAAAATAATAATAATAACAAAATTTTAAATAATTATACCATTCCACACTTAACGCTTAATTTAGGCTGAGATTTATAGCGGTTTTAAAACCATAGCAAGACCACAAAGTCGTTAATAAATGAGTTCATTTATGTTACTAATTAATATATAGATGCAGTTATAAGAACCTTGTATTAATGCAAAGTTGAGGAAGTTGATCATAGAAGAGATAGTTAGGCGAGTTCAAGATAAGGGTGTAATTGAGTCAAATTGGTTCAAGCTGAATTAAATAAATGGTTTGTGAGCTGAGCTCTATAAACTGATGAGTCGTGTTTGGGCTAGCCTCGACTTGACTTGTAGCTCATAAGCTGACTCATTCAATAGATGTTAATATAAAATACACTCAAGAAGTATTAAAATTCATAAGTTTAAGTAAAAAATGTTAAACTAGTTTACATTTGTATATATATCATTTTCACACATCAATTAATTTCTTATAATTTCTCATTTATTAATTTTCTTTTTTTGATCCTTTTGTTATGATAAAATGCTTCAATCTGAATCATTTTTCCTTATTTCATAACAAACAAGCATGCTCATGACTGACTTGAACTTGATTAATTAATCAAGCTAAAGCCAGTGGTGACTTTACCTCAGCTCGATTTGTTTACATCTCTAATTCAAGTCATGACAAATTAAATGCACGTACAAATATCTATTAATGTACATTGTATGATGCTTACATAATATTTATAAAATATTTTATACATAACATATAATGCCATTTATCTTCAATCCTCTAGATGTTGGAAAGACAAATTGTAGTTCAATCAAAGCTCCAAAAATTGGAAAACCGATGCATTTTAGCTACATCCCAAAACATAGGCTTTGTTTGGGGAGAGATTTTTAGGTGCGGAGTGCGAGCATTGGCGGGCTAATGCTTGTGCGGATGGTGCGTACTCCGCACCTAATATTTTTTCTTGTTTGGGAGTTGGGACGGCTGATTCTTAAAGCAATTTTTTAGTACAAATTTTTTTAAAAAGCTGTTTTAGAAAATAAAATTGAAAGTTGTCCCAAACAAAGTCATAAACTGACCAATTTTCATACTAATTATGCATTCTTCTGATGTTAAAAATTTATTTAGTGTCTTATTTTTCATTATTATGAGCCATTATTAATAGACGCTATTCATATTGGTTAATGTCTGCAAAGCTTATTTTGTTGAGAAATTCAAGTCTTCTAGTTAAAAAAAAAAGGGTAAAAATTTGATGATGATAATGCTTGGTATCATGCAATATCTTCTTAGCATTAATAGTAAATTATTCAAGTTTGGCATGGAGTCTCCATCATATCTCTCATCTTTTTCTTATAGAATATTTCCACACTTATTTAATTTCATCCAGTAGCACGAGAATTAAATATGCATAACTGGAAGCTTTTTCAACTTATATTGCATTTATTTTAAAATAAACTCTTTTTTTAAGATAAAATTTTAATTTTAATATTCTAACGTAATAAATTTTAATATAAAAGTCAGGGCTACATGGAGATGAAAAAAAAAAGTTGATTAATGATGTTTCTATTTCAATAAAGAATAAATAATAATAATATAAAATTAAAAAGGAATACAAATTTAATAAATAATCAATATTATAATCAAAAATTGATTCAATAATCTTTTCATATCTATACTAAATATAACATGTTCAGGTATATTCCAATATGATCATTTGTAAGTTATATGTATCAATATTAAATCATATACACGGTTAGGGGGGCGGGAGGGGAGGCCTATTGTAATAATTCAAATATATGAAATATTTTTTTTTTTTGAAAAATATGAAAAATTCTAAAACAAAGCTCTTTGGTGCTGATTTAATCATTATGAGCAATTTAATATAATTTTATTACATTTTAAATGAAGTACTGAATGATATTAGATATATGATATGTTAACTCCATGAGATACCATGCTGATCCATGTGATTCATTGATTGCGAGGCATAATTAGGAGCTGGAGATTAATTGGGAGTTATAAGGAGTTGGGCCGATTGATTCACGTTGTTTAAAGAGAGTTATAAGGTGAACATTGATCAGGAGTTATAAGGGAAGACAAGTTTAGAGTTATAAGTGCAGGAACAAAATACTCTTAAGATACACTTTGATATGCTCTCAAAACATTATCTTGATCGGGTATGAATCTCGATGCAAAATCAAGTTGGAAACTTCTGAAATTAAAATTGGGACCAATTGAACTCCGATTTCAGCAAATTTACAGTCGAACTGAATGTCTCAAAAATACGAACCCAACGACACCAAATTCAACTCAATCCAAGCCCAAATGAGTCCAAATTAAGGACATGAAGCGCTGTTGGAAGATTCGTACCACTGTTTGAGTTAACAAACGGTTTTCAAATATAACGAGCTTATAGTCGAATCGAGCGCGGCTCTACGAGACGAATCCAACGAGCCCAAGATCACTGAATTTCAAAATCATTAAGACCTCCAAATGTCTGATGAATGGTCCATGATCAAGGGATTCAATATCGACCGTCCATCCAACCACTCCCCATTTACCCTTGATCTCTCACCTATTTATGAGCCATGCCACTCCAAAAAATCTATAAATAGACCCCTCATTTCTCTTGAAGGGGGATCCAAGCAAGAAGAGAAGAATAAAAGAGAAGGAAGAAGCTCCTCCTCGACCACCGCCGGAGTTTCGCCGGACCACCACGGGACCTTCGCAAGACCACCACCTGAGGCCCTCGCCTTCGCCGGACCACCGCCTGACGTCGTTGCTCCGCCAGACCACCACTTGAGGCTCTCACCTTTGCCGGACCACCGCCTTACGCCATTGCTCTGTTAGACCACCACTTGAGGCCCTCACCTCCGCCGGACCACCATCTGACATCGTTGCTCCGCCAGACCACCACTGGAGGCCCTCACCTTCGCTGGACCACCGTCTGACACCGTTGCTCCGCCAGACCACCACTTGAGGCCCTCACCTCCACCAAACCATCGCTTGAGGCCCTCACCTCCGCCGGACCACCATCTGATGTCGTTGCTCCGCCAGACCACCATTGGAGGCCCTCACCTCCGTCGAACCACCACCTGATATTGTGGCTTCGCCATACCACCACCTGACGCTCGGATTTCCACCGGACCATCGCTTGAGGTCCTATGCTTCACCAGGCCACCACCTAAGGCTCGGACTTTTGCCCAACCTCCACTTGAGGCCCTGTGCTCCACTAGGACACCACCTGAGGCCCGGACTTTTACTGGGCCACCACCTGACGCCCAGAGTACCGCCCTACTACAACGGTCTTTCGGACCCTGGTCTCCTGCCAACTACGATCTTTTGGACCCCTGTCTCTTGCCGATTACGGTCCTTCTGACCTGCATTACCTACTATGGTCCTTCCGACCTCCCTCACCAGACAATGGTCTTACCAGCCTCCATCCTATCGACTATGATCTTGCCGATCAAACAAACATATCTATATTGCAACTCCCACCATGTAATGCACTCTATATGATGTACATTTGTATTATCAAGCCAAGGCCTTCTCCCATGGAAGGGACTCATTTGTAATCTACTGCAAATATTAGTGGATTCATTCAAACTGGGTCAGGCCTCGTGATTTTTTCTTCTTTTTAGGGGTTTCCACGTAAAAATCTTGGTGTCCCTATAATTGAAGCACCATCTATTTTTATCTGTGTGCGTGCTGGATTTTCGTACAATGCTAAGACATTAATTTTATATTTCTCTACCGCTGCGAATACTCCTGGACGCAACACACTTATTTGAATATCTGAATAATATATAATAATGACAATGTTACAAACATTGTATTGATATTGTAAGTGACATTAATAACGTTTTTTTGTCATTAACACTTTTTAACATAATTGTTCATGATATTAAAATTGTTAATGACATTAGAATTATTGACTATTACTCACACTTTGATTGATAATATAATAGATTGAGATGTTATGAATCATAAAAAGATAAATTAATACAGATAATCAGTATAGACATGCATTGATGTATATATTTCTTCATATGATTTATATCATATTATTCTATTTTATCTTATATTGATTTCAGTTATAAAATTTTATCTTATATTGATCGATGTGCTATGTTCTCATTACGTGATTTGCATGTTTTCAAAAAATAGTAAGGATCCTATGATATAAGACTCCGGACAAGACAAAAAAATAATCAAGTTTATTTATGTTGTTCATTGATAATATCTAATTAAATGGTTAAACTGAAAGACATGTGTAACTCTTTCAATATAGATCATGGAGTGTGGCATCTATGCTCTCAGAAGCCCCCCTCAAAATCTGCCTATGTCCATAGTGATTAGTATCGACAATTTTTTTAGTATTAATTATGGTGAGATTCAAGAAAACAAACAAACAAATATATTTTAAATATTTCATAAATAAGAAGTTATGCATAATATCCATTGCAGTAAATGCATAAAAAATTTAATTATAAATATATAATAGGGACTAAGGTTTTGCTTGAATTCCTGATAAGAAAAGTTGTTAGCAAAAAATAACGTGTGTTTGGAAGATAATTTTTTTTTAATTTTATTTCAATTTGTCTTTAAAAAGTTTCTTTTATAAAAACATTCTTGAAACTATGGCTGCGAAATGAACTTTTAAAAATGAAAATAAAAAAGTTAAAGTTGTCCCAAACAAAATCCTAATTGCATGAATGGTCTAGTAAAAATATATTTTAATGATTACAAGTTGGTCTCCAACATAAAAATTTTATACAAGAAATTTAAAAAAAAAATGTACCATTTGAGCTAATGCTCTTTGATTTATGATGAGAAAAATTTATAAACTAGATTGTATCATATCATTTGTTTTATCCTCTTATTTTATCAGTTCATATTAGAATAATATTCTCTTTCTCCTTTTCCATCCTTCATTAGCTAAAGTCAACTATAAGTATCGTTGACATCTTATTAAATATTGATTTATTAGAAAAAGTTAAATCAACTGAATAATAGAAAAATCTAAATTAACTGTTCGAGGGATAAAATCGTAATTAATATATCGTCGTAATCCATGCATTATAACGCAAGGTTACAATGTCAAGCTCTACATACATGCACTCTATATATATTTAGGCTTTATTTGGGACAAATTTCTTAATGCTTTATTTTTTAGATCGCAATCATAATTTCTGGTTGGCTACTACTTATTTGCTCCTTTAAAAAATTTATGTGCTAAAAATTTGCTTTTTACACCAACTTTTAAAAAAAGTTAAATCTGTTTGGAACGGCTATAACATTTTGTGAAGTTTTTACAAAGAAGGTAATGTAGTTATTCATTGGACAAAATAAATGATTATTGTACCATTAATTTGTTTGTAGCATTTCTTTAAATAAATTTGCATTGTCAATGTTAACTACCTCGAAAGATAGACTAATGCTAGAATATAGACATGAGAAGAGAAACATTTTATTTTCATAATCAAACTTTTCATATGGAATGTGGAATTAATCCTGAAGACAAAATCATATTCATTTATCATTTTAACTTCATCATGGATAAAACTTTTGATTAAAATAGAGATTATACTCATTTGAGTTTAAAATAGATAAGAGTTGCCTTATGTACTTTGAAAATATCAATCATTCCCTAAAAAATATTATTATATTTTAGTGAAAAAACATTTGAATTATTTATATTTTTTTCGATGAGGAATGTGAGGTGTGCAAATACTTCTGAGCTTACGCTTGTTTGGAATTCACTATCAGCTAACAACCTAATATACAAGTAATCATCTTAGATGTAGTGTACAATATGATCAGTTCTATCCTAAGAGATTGAAGGATTAAATTAAACTCTGAATTGATGACTCATAATGAATAATTTACATTTTATATTTAAATTACACTAATGAGATTACTCGCTAAAACTCTACATTTTATCTTATTTAATTATCCTAACTCATTTTCTAACTCTCAAAACTTCTTAAAAATTTTGACAGCATAACGGCTCTATACCAACAAAAAATAGCATAACATCCCCCGAACATAATGGGGACCCCGCTATCTTGCCCATATTGGACATAAAAGTTCTATGCTCTAGCATACGAAGTAGAAATAAATATAATATGTTTGCATGTATGAATAGGTAAAGGGGTTGGTGCCTGCAGCACCTAGTACTCTATTGTCTTAGCACTAGTATAATGTTCATATAAAGTCTAGAACATGCACATTGGAAAAATTCTAGAAAAACAGCTACACACTAATATAAGCTATCACTCATATCAATGTAATGTAATAAATGATATAAATAAAAGAGATTGCATATATAAAATAATTTTTATTCATTTATTGATTTGAATGTTTACAATCAGATTTAGACTCTATGGGAAAGCAGGGTGGCCAGGCTCCACCAAAATAAACCTTGGTTTCTAAGCCTACTATATGTATAAAATTAGATACACATCTACTTGAGATCTTTTAATTAGCTCCAAGTATTCTATGAAATTCCAAAATATATTATCCTCCAAAAGAGAGGACATCATCTTTTGGAATCCCACTTATGTGTAAAAGCAGTTGTATTTGACATTTTTATAACTCAGAACAATATACAACTTGATATATATATATATATATATATATATATATAATTTATATTTATAAAGATTTCTATAAATACATCATTCCTAGGTAAATTCTACTTTGACTCTTTGAAAAAATATAAAGTATATGAAAATATTAGGTTATTGATATAAAATGTGGATGAAAAATCGTGTAATCATTTAATGCTTCTAATGTAGTTCTTAAAGAGTCTAAGTGCACCATCATAAATTTAAATATGACATCCAAAGTTCTAAAAGTAAATAAGAAAACCCAGGGTGCTCTCCAAACAAAGCACCCGACAAGTAATTCACACCACTTTCCTAGCCTAAGCTTAAGTTAGTTGTGCTAGTAAACCATTTAAGTGTGTGAAAGAGGCTGTGTGGTTTTGGTATATCCTATAGGAGTTTAGTGTTCAAGTTGCTTGTATTTAAAGTGTATGTTTATTAAAGCCTAAAAGGGTTATTTAGTTAAATTTTGCCTTGCATGAATTTGAATTTTATTATTTAAATTTTAGATGTTGAAGTTATCATTTAATTTTTGAAGAATTTGTAAGCCAGTAAACTTCAAAGTGTAGAAGCCACCAACCTACAAATCCTAAGGATTATAATCACAATGCTACCATCCCCCATAAAGGATAGATGGTTACATAAAGCCCTTGAAGATTTGTTAATGATTTATTAGGGATAAAAAAGGGGTCCTTTGATCCAATACACATGCCATCCAAGTGGAGTCAAGCATGGTGTATAGAGTTAAATGAATTTTTTAATGAGTTGATGATCCTCTAATCAAATGTGTTAGTGCTTTCTTGAAAAGAGTTGCACACAACATTTAGAAGTCTTTGGTTATTTAAAATGTATTAGAGGCCTTGAAATTAAATGCTAAAATGTCCTCCAAATGGAGTCAATCATGAAGCATAAAGGCTCTCATTTATTTAATTAATATTAATCATCAAATTTATTTGATTAAAATGAATTTTAATTATAAAAATCATCAAATTAATATAGTTTGAATGATTTAAAATGTAATTATATATTTTTTTATTTTCTTTTAATTATTTGAAATTTTTAATTAATTTTAAATAATTATTAAAATTATTTAAATTCAAATTAATGATCTATGAATTTTGTTTGATTTTATTTAAATTTATTATGTATAATTGATTTATATTTATTATATTTATTTATTTATAAGTGAAATTGATTATTTAATAAATTATTTAAATAGTCCTTTTATTATATAGACTTAGGTTATTTTAGTTTTGATATCAAACTAACTCCAAAATTCATAAAATTGATAACATTGGTTGATGATAATCATATATCAATCCTTGAAATTTTGAGATTAATTTTATGTGTTTATGAATTTATTTAATTAATATTTAATTAAGGGTTATTAATTAAATTTTTATCAAATTTGGTAATGCATTTTATTTTTATTTGATTGTGGGATTGATTTAGAGTTGCTTGAAGGTGGGTTTGTATTTTGAAGGATTTCATATGATTTATTATGAATTTTGGAAAAATCTGCCCTTAAATTAGTGCTGGTTTTTTTTTTATTTTAGTTTTTGGTCAAATCAATTCAAATTAATGTCAAATTTATCCCAAAAATGTATAATATCACTAAATTTATAATTTCAAAGTTTCACCCCTATTGGATATGTGTATGAATTTTTAGAATTTTTTAAAGTTCTTTAGACACAAGCTTTAATTATTTTCCCTAAGTGTCACTACTGTTCAAATGGGCTTGCAATTCATTGTATCTAACCCTTGTATATATGTAAACATACCGCAACAAAATAGTGTGCTAATTCTATATGGATTGAGTGTATCAAATTTCCAAAGTTTAGGTTCAAATCATGACCTAATACTTTGGAAATTCAATAAATGAATATAGGAGGCTTCCCATGGTTTTAGAAAATTAGAGTAAGTGATAATCATACTCTAATTTTTAGCCTCCAAAAATTGAACCAATTTGACCATTGGTCAAAGAGTTATGAGGGAAAATCATTGGATAGATAAACCCTAACTACTCTTTAATTAGTGGCCAAAACCCTTTGTAAATATTTTTAAATTAAAGTAGGTTTCATGCTAATTTCATAGAGCCCAAAACTTCAAAATTAGCTAAAAAATGAAATTTCTATAATTTTTTTAAGTTTAATGGAATTTTTAGATTTAAATACTCCATTAAATGAATTTTCAAATGATGGCAGTGGCGGGCCAATCATTGGCATGATTAGGCGGCGACGCAATCATGCACAGTGATTAAAAGGCAGTGTGACACAATATCGAAGTACGCAATTTTACTTGTACGCATCAGCATTTGATCCTGGCCGCTCATCTGCGCATGATATTGATAGACGATTGTGATCTAGCCAAATGGGAAGCAGAGCAGTAAGGCAGCCACGGTTTGAAAAATCAAATGGAATGGCGAGATATGAATTGTTGATCCGAAGTTCAACGGTTCAATGGTTCAAATAACTCATAATGCATGCATTAGGGTTCTTCTACTATATATGATAAAGAACTGATCAAACTTGCAATCCACTCAACCAAACAACTTGAGCTTTTAGGCAGAGGTAAAGGCAATGCAAACAAAGAGTGGGTAATGATTTTTTTTTTTTTTTGGTTTAAAAAGCACTTTATAAAAAGCTATTTAACCCTATCTATTGCAAGCTCATTACCTCAAAAGGATCTTAGAAGCCGCATGATAACTTGTTTTACTTGTTAAGAAGTTTAGAACAATCCTCCAAAAGACTTTGCAACCTCAAAAAGCTCTATATCAAAGGATATTCGAGTTGGATGGACTTCAAGTAAGGGATGGTCAGAATCCTGTCGCCGGCGACTTTATAATGGTAGATTTGAACTTGGAAAGTGTAAAGGGGGTTAATAGGTGCTAAAATGAAAAAGGATTTGGAGCTAAGATGTTATGAGTTAAGAGATAGCTTGGAATCAGTGTGTTTGATCATTTGCCCTGATTCAAACCCTAGGGCTATAGGGGATGGCTAGGATCATTTTAGAGGAGTCCTTGATGCTTGCAAAGTGTCCTTCAAGTGGTTAGAGGTAGATTATTAACCAGGGCAAGAATAATAACATGAAAAGCCATTTTGTCCTCACATGGGAGAGAGGACCACTTGGAGGTATAGGGCTAATACAAGGTTTAGAGCTAGTTTTTAATGATATTTAGGAATGTTCTAGAAGAGGATTAAGCTATTAGCATTTCTAGCCATGTAGGGAAAGGGTTGAATTTAGCTAATATTATCATTTAAACTCATTTGAAGATTGTTAACTGTTTGCCAATCAACTGGTCAATTTGACAACTGAGGTGGATTATGTGTGAGGTGGACTCCAAGAGGTTTGAAGCAATGCATTTGAAGTTTGATTGAACAGATGCATATATGGATGGATTTGATCATATTTTAATGAATTGACTTGGTCAAATTCATAATGATTTGATTCATGAAATGGTTGAATGCATTTGAAGCATATAATGGGTGATATTATAGCCTTGATGAGGATTGGATAGCTTGATCTAGTTGTACGCTATGAGTTGACTCAAATGGGTCCAATTTGACTAAACTTGGGCTTAGTTGACCAAGTCAACTATTGGTATGGCTAAGGTAACTAGCCAGGTTGAATCCACTAGGAATGAGGTTCAAAATAGTTTGCTAAAGTTCAGAGGTAATTTGAAGTTCAATTGGTGTGAATAGGCTTGATGATCAATTGGGTTAGCCTAAGCTAGCCCAACTGGGTCAACTTTATCAATCACTAGCCAAGGGAGCTAGTGATGCAAGATTTGGAATATGAAACTCCTTGTAAAGTGATTTGGATGATGACTAAGGTCAATGAGTCAGTGCACTGGGCGAGCTGATTGTCCAGGTGATTAAAGCTCATTAAATTTTGATTATAGAAGTGCTTGAAGTGTAATTGAAATATTGATTGATTGAAGTTTTATTGAATATCGATTGATCATGGTAATTGGACATCCATGATGATTGCTAATCAAGTGGTTGTAAAACCACTGATTGCAATGTTGATGACTGTAGATTGATTGCATGTGATTGAAATTTGGAGATTAAATATCAGGTGATTGTAAGTTGTATGATTGATGGCTGGGTGATTCTCAACCATTGGATTAATAATCAGGGATTTGGTGGCTGATAATGACCTCATATAAAAATAAAGTCAACAATTCAGGTTACAAAAAGACCTTTTCAATATAAAAATTTATAAAAAATAGCAATAAAGCAATAACTAAATAAAATTATGGTTGCTGCTTGAAAAGCAAAGCAACGAGGAACATATCTCAAGCAGACATTTACTTTCCTCATAATAGCTTTATAATCATTTTTACAAAAAATTGTAGCCATCACAAACGAGACCTTAGTATTTGTTTGGAGCATTTTAAACTTTTATGTTTTTTAATTAAAGCTCCTTTCTTAGTCGCAAGTTTAAAAATGCTCTTCCAAAAACAGCTTTTAAAGGTAAAAATATAAAATAGCGATGAAAAACTACCTTCTAAAACAACTAATCATTTTTATTATCATGAAAACAGTCGAAAAAGTATTCCAAACAAAATCTTAGGCTGGAAAAGAATCCTTCAGAGAGCCCAAACAAAGCCTTAACCATATTCTTAAGTACACCTAAGTTTATATTATCTTATCATTGATGTTCAACATTTTTTACTTTAAAAAGTACAGTATATGTTAATTTAAATACTTAATCGGTTGAGTCGTTAGTAATAAAATGATAAATTTCAGTAAATGCTGCAAATATTCTCTGAACAAAAATTAGAGAACAAGTCATTTGTCTTATAACAAATATACTACAAAGTTAATCGCTTTGCCACACTCAATAGAAATACCATAATAAATAGAATACTCATTATTGTCAAGATTAACATTGCAACAAACTTCATTGACATATTTTTTTAATAATTTGCAATTATAGGATCACAGATTTGATCGCTACCGCTCGTATTGTTGTTCATTTTTCATAAAATATCATACGTGCATTTTCATAAAAGTTTTATTATAAAAAACACAATTTTTTTATAATATAAGCATACCAAATTTGAAAATAAATATGCTAAATTTTAAGATCATTTGGTCCACTAATTAATGTTTAGGGTTAGCTTGTCGATGAGATCAGTTTGACTATAAATTTATTGAAATCAGAGTCTTGATGGTCCATGCTGCATTTGCCCATCTTCTCCTATGAGCTTGCGTCTGCCTGTTTCTTAACCGCCAAGAAGGAGACAACCATTGTCTTAAGTCGCCACTCCTTTTAAAACCTCCCGTCTCTTGTGTCGCCGCAAAACATCCGTCCCCTGATCCACCGCAAATCGCAATTCTCTCATTTGGTAATTGGCTCTTACCTTTGTCTCTCCTACTTCTCCTTCAAGAAATTTAGGTTTTATTTCCCTATAAGGAAGGCATCTTGCTATTAAACTTAAGCTTATTATGAAAAATATATATTAAAACCAAGCTAACTCTGCAAAATCGTAATTCTACTAAATTTCCTAATCAATGATGCAAAGACGTTGAGATTTTATGAAATATTAAATGGCTAAAACTAACCTAATTATTAATTAACCTAATTGTACTATACTAATTAATCCTAAACTATTTATCACAACGCTAAACCGAACGTATTATATTTATTAATCACTTATAAGCCACTTTATTCATTTTGGCGTGTGCAATTTTTGTATTCATGTAGCTTTTTTCTCTCTTAAATCGTGCAGTTTGGGTTAAGCAAACAGGATAATTATGAAACAAAATAGAATTTACATACATACTACTTTATAACATCCTATTTACATATCTAACAACTAAAACTTTAATATTACATGCATGCCACTCTATATTATTTTAATATCAAATATACCACTTATATTTCTTTCCTATCACTCATATATTTCATTTCTACCACTCATATTTGGTATGAAAATGAACCATGGGTGGTATGTATGTAATATTAAAGTTTTAGGTGTTAAATATGTAAATAGAATAGTATTAAGGGGTATGTATGTAAATCTCTTTTTTTTTTTTTAAGATGTAAAATGGTAGGAGGTTCTATCATTGGATCAAAACATTTATGTGAGTGCTGACTTTAACATAATATTAAAATAATGAAAGCATTGATTAATTAAATTTAAATTATGGACTAATTAATTAATGACAATATTTCCTTATTAGTCAAAATTAACCGCAAATTTGTTTTGAAATGCAAAAAAAAAAGTGGAAAAAAGAATTTAAAATATAAATTTACAATAAAATTAAAAATAAGCTGCTAACATTAACAAGGGACATGATGCAAAAATCTTTTTTTTTTCAGTTTCTTAAATATTTAAAATTAAATTAAATTATTAAAAAAACTTTATCTTTGAGGGAGATAACTAAAATGATTATAAAATTATGAAAGAGGTCTTGAAAGAGGTCTTGTCAGGTAGAATCAATTTTTGGCTCAAGCTTCTGAAGATTAAGGTTTCGTTTGAGACAGCTTTTTTAATGCTTCTTAAAATAACTTTTTTAGTACAAAATTTTTAATTTTTGTACTAAAAAATTGTTTTAAGAAGCAGCAAGAAAGTCGCCCAAACGAAGCCTAAGTTTCTTGTCAGGTTTTGTTTGGGACGATTTTCTTACTACTTTTTAAAGTTATTTTTTAATACAAAATTGATCATAAATTTTAATTTTTATACTAAAAAGATGTTAAAAGAAGCATTAAAAAAAATATCCCAAACTAAACTTAAGTCTTAGAGTGTACCAAGACTAGGTCAATATATGTTTTAAGAATGTTTTTTTTTTTTTTTTTTTTTTTTTTTTTTTTTTTTTTTTTTTTTTTTTTTTGGGTCAGGGAGTATCGGCCTTCGGCCACTAATCTCCCCGGTTGACCTAGCGGACAACCCACCCCATACTCATCCGGGCCAACACTTAAGGCTTTTCACGAATTGCCATGAGATTCGAACTCGGTACCTGGCCTATGGCCAGCCAGTTCTTCACCACCAAGACAACCCGTGGTGGGTGTTTTAAGAATGTTTGATTTAGGCTTAGTTTGAGACAACTTTCATCCTGGTTCTTAAAGCGGTTATTTTGTATAAGTATTAAAAATTTTGAATTAGAAAATAGCTTTAAGAAACAGTAAGAAAGTCGTCTCAAACGAAGCCTTTGTGTATTTACTAATTTTAATAATGTGGGTATGCTAACACGATTTTAACTAAATTTGATTTGTTAATTGGTTAATTGAATTGAGTTGATTTATGTTTGGTTATATTAAGTTGATTACTTAGTTATTTAGATTAATTTGATTGTTGGATTTAGTTAATTATTGAGCTACATTAATTAAATATATTTTTAATGAGAATTTAAATGTGGCTTAAATTTTGTAAACTTGAATTATTTGAAATCATGAAGACATGAAATTTCTTGTGAAATTATTAGCGAAAAGTAGCCATTGGAAATTTCAGTGGAAGTACTCTTGAAATTTAGTGGAAGTATTTTGATAGATTTTCAGTGAAAAATTCTACCAAAAATACTGTCATTTATTTTTAGTAGAAATTTCTCTCATAAATCTCTTAGAAATTGCTTAATAAATATTTTTGAGAAATCTTTATGACTTAGGTCATATTTAGGTTAGATTTTCTTTTACATCTAAGTTTAATTTTAAGTGATATATTTATTTAGCATATTTGTATTTTTGTTACATTTTAACGA
This sequence comes from Dendrobium catenatum, assembly GCF_001605985.2. Lineage (NCBI taxonomy): Eukaryota > Viridiplantae > Streptophyta > Magnoliopsida > Asparagales > Orchidaceae > Dendrobium > Dendrobium catenatum. The sequence goes on along the minus strand of NW_021319985.1, from coordinate 313,543 downwards.
TCCTTTTACTTTAAAAAATTTAAGTTAGAATAAATTGAAATTTTATTTTGAAATTTTAGGTTAGATTTAAGTAGAATTTTTTGTTTGGAAGAATTTTATTTTGTTTATGAAATTTTATGCAAAATTTGAATATATATATATATATATATATATATATATGATAGTTGAAGCTTTATTTGCTAAGTGAAATTATATCCATTAAATTTTAATTTTACATAAATACAACATATAAATGGATATTTGCAATCAAATATCAGGGATGTTATTGTTACAACCCAACCCGATCAGGACAGATCCTATCGTGTTGAGCTGTGATAAACAAATCCTAAGATATAGTTTTAGAATTATTTCAAATTTTCTGTCAATATTCATTGAAATAAACTACATACTATATAGCTACTAAAATATTTAAATACATAAAATAAAATAATCTATCATGTTTCTTTCATTTCATCAAAATAAATATCTACACTATAGTGATTGGCTACAAATAAGAGCTACATAATTAAAAATTTAACTAGTCATAACTGTACAAAAATCAAAATAGTAAAATACCTATAACATTAGAGCTAATCATGAACTGCTAGTCCATAATCTCCTTCCCTTTCCTAGATCCTGAAAACTAGAAGCAAAATCACATTGAGCTACAATAGCTCAACAGACCACACAAACTAATTTAAATTTTTAAATATTCTTTTATTAAATATTTTGCTAAATATTTAAAAGTAGTGCAGTTGAAATAAATCATAATACTAAGAGATGTAATAAATGCATAATAATTATTCTCTAATTTAAATAACAATACTGAATAAGTAAATTAATTAAAATTCATATCACAGAGCAGTCTATATCACATTTTTCGGATCCAGACAGAATATCAAAGGATTCTGACCCATTATGACTTCTTTTTTGTTTGTATTTGTAGCACTAGAATATATCATACATCTCTATCTCAGACAGAATCTCAAAGGATTATTGCCCTTATAACTACCAGCAATTCCCTGATGCAAATAGAATCTCAAAGGAATATAGCCCTTTATAACTCTCAACATATATAATTTAATCACATATGTATGTATATATATAATCACATTATAGCAGTTAAAGAGTAATTGAGCATGTATCAGAATTGCATAGTATTGTATAATGGTAGACAACAAAAATCTTATCAGAAAAAAATGCACATTTTCATAAAATTAATAAATTATTAGGAATTTTGTCAAATGATATTTTAAGACTTTTATAGTATTGCACCATTATTTTTAAACATTCATATATTTTTTATTCAATAAAAATCTCAAAAATTTCAAAACCCTTATTATAAAATTTTTAGAAAATATTCAAAATGTGCATAATAGTAATCTCTATAACATATAAAAAATTACGCTGTAGAAGTTTTATCGGTGCAAAGTTATCGCCGTTTTTTGCTAACAAAAATAAAAATTTTTGCTAAAAATTGTTTATTTTTGAAAATTGAGATTTGCATAATTATGAGATGAACAAGTTTCCCAACTAGGCTGATGAACGAAAACGACCTGATGTCGCCCAAAACTAGATTTTCCCCTTTATATCTCCTCTCTTTCTTCCCTAATTCTCCCAAGCTTTCTCTGGTTGGTGAAAAACGAATTAAGTAAAATAAATGACATTTAATAAAGCCATAATGGCTTTAGATATTTTCTTTTTTTAATCTTTATTAAATAATTTATAATAATATTGTTGAAAAAAAATTCAGTAGAAAATTTATAGAAATTCTTTTAGAAATATCAAAAATTATAAAAAAAAAAAATATTCAAAAAGTAGTTCATTTAATTTAAAAAATACGGACAAATGACTATCCCAAAAATCCCACTTTTATTGATAAGGGTAGATTTCATAAGAAATTTCAATACTGCCTAAAATTTATGAAAAAATAGGGTAATTAAAGCATTACACCATAACTGTTTTGATTAAGACGGTTCGTGATTTAGAATTATAATAACTCCTGAAATAATTATTGATTGTTCTAGGTCAAAAAAATTCTAAATTTTTTTTTAAAGGTTACTTTCACATGCATGATAGACTTTTACTTATGCATAAATGATTAGTAAATGAATTTGTCAAGGGTATTAAATACTTTATGTGTATGGCTTCTAAACAACCATCATTTTTTATCCAAAGAAATTATGTTCATGCTCTAAACATAAACACTTTTTCGAGTATTTTGTGGCGTTAGATTGCTCTAAAAAACATGAACACTTAACCTCAAAATTGGAGTCTAGTCTCCATTTTGTGGTAGCCAAAAACTTGAGTTGGGAGCTTTTATAAATTATTATACCTCGTAAAAGCCTCTAATTTACAAATTATCAAGAACATCACTTCATTCTAATTGAGATAAATGATTCCATATCAAGATCATCACTTATTGTCAACATTTTTGTGAAGCAGTAAAATCTATAAAATAATAAAATCTAGAAAGTGGTACAATACTATAAACAATCCTTTTCAACCCAAGGTTGTAGCAATGCTATCCAAAAGTAGGAACATGGCATAATTCTATAAAACATGAGTATCTATAAAATCTATCATAAATCAGAAAATTGTAAATACTGTTATCAATCCATCGTATAGGAATGTACATATGATATTCAAGTATTTTATATTAGTATTGTTGCGTCCTGGAGTATTCACGGTGGTAGAGAAATATATAGTTTAACGTTGTATGAAGATCCAACACACAATCAGATAAGAGAGAGAGCGTAGCGTTCATAATAAACACCAAAGTTTTTACGTGGAAACCCCTAAAAAGGAGGGAAAACCACGAGGCCTGGCCCAATTTTAATGAATCCACTAGTATTTGCCGTCGATTACAAATGAGGCCCTTCCTGAGGAGAAGGCCTTGGCTTGATGGTACAAATATACATTATATAGAACACATTACATGGTGGGAGTTACAATATAGACATATTTGTTTGGTCGGCATGACCATAGTCGATTGGATAGAAGTCGAAAAGATCGTTGTTTGGTGTTGGAGGTCGAAAGGATCATAGTCGGCAAGAGACAAAGGTTCGAAAGACCGTAGTTGGTAGGAGACCGGGGTCAAAAAGACTGTTGTTTGTTAGTGTAGGTCGGAAGGACCATAGTCGGCAGGAGACAGAGGTTCGAAAGAGTGTAGTTGGCAGGAGACTGGAGTCAGAAAGACCATAATAGTAGGGCGATACTTTGATAGAACTCCAGGCATCAGGTAGTAGTCCGGCAGAAGTTCGGGCCTTGGGTGGTGGTCCGGTAGAGGTCTAGGCCTGGAAAAAGTCCGGACGTCACGTGGTGGTCTGAGAGAAGTCCGGGCCTCAAGTGCTAGTCCAGTAGAACCTAGGGCCTCAATTGGTGATCCAGCGGAGCTTAGTACCTCAGGTGGTGTTCTGGCGGAGCAATAATGTCAGGTGGTGGTTTGGCGGAGGTGAGGACCTCAAGTGGTGGTTCGGCGGAGGTGAGGGCCTCAAGTGGTGGTCCGACGGAGCAACGACGTCAGGCGGTGGTTCGGCGGAGGTGAGGGCCTCCAGTGGTGGTCTGGCAGAGGTGAGGGCCCAATGGTGATCTGGCGGAGCAACGACATCAGGAAGTGATTAGAAGGAGGTGAGGGCCTCAAGTGGTGGTCCGGCAGAGCAACGATGTCAAGTGGTGGTCTGACGAAGATGAGGACCTCCAGTGGTGGTCTGGTAGAGTAACGACGTTAGGCGGTGGTCGAGGAGTAGCTTTTTCTTTCTCTTCCTTCTCTTCTTCCTTCTCTTCTTGCTTGCCTTTGAAGAGAAATGAGGGGTCTATTTATAGATTTCTGGAGTGGCATGGCCCATAAATAGGTGAGAGATAAAGGGTAAATGAGGAGTGGTTGGATGGACGACCGATATTGAATCCCTTGATTGTGGACTGTTTGTCAGACATTTGAAGATCTTAATGATGTCGGAATTCAGCGATCTTAAGCTCATTGGATTCGTCTCGTTAGGCCGCTTGATTCGGCTATAAGAACATTATGTTTGGAAATCGTTTGGTAATCCAAATTATGGTTTGAACCTTCCAACAGTGTTTCAGGTCCTTGTTTTGGACTCATTTGGGCTCGGATTGAGTCGAATTTGATGTCGTTGGGTTCGTATTTCCGAGACGTTCAGTTTGACTGTAAGTTTTCTGAAATCGGAGTTTGGATGGTCCCAATTTTAATTTTGGAAGTTTCCAACTTGATTTTGCCTCGAGATTCGTGCCCGATCAAGATAATTTTTTGATGACGTATCAAGTATCAATTCAATATATTAATCATATTCTCATTAATAGTAGTAATCACGTGCTTCATAATAATAAATCAATAGTAGGTCAGTAGTAGTAAATCAATAATAGTAATAGCAGATCAGTAACATATTAGTAAGAATATATGTAACAGTTAAATATGTAGCAATAATAATAACAGTAAATCTATACATGTCCAAGCAGTCATATTAAACAAGTAAGGAGTTATGACTTGCATGGTATTCATTTAATATTATTAATCAGTAATAGCTAACTTTCATTAAACGGAGTTGCTACTCTTGTCTATCGGCACAGTAGCTAGCTATTTATAACTCTCAATCAATAAATCAGGTGAATCATTAGAGGATAACACTACAAACCACTTCATTTAAATGAAAGTCCTTTAGCCCACCTTCCTGTATAGGCATAAATCAATCTCCAAACAACTTCAATAATAATTAGCCTTTACTTGTTTTCACACATATTATCACCTTATTGTATCACACAACTATAAAGTAATAACACATGTTAATACTCATTCGCATGCTCATATTCATTCATAATGCTTGCATTAACAGTATAATAATACAAAATAACAAAAACTATAAAAGTAATAACACATGTTAATACTCATTCGCATGCTCATATTCATTCATAATGCTTGCATTAACAGTATAATTATACAAAATAACAAAAACTATTATTCCTTCACATAGTACAAAATGCAATAACTACAACATTAATCGGTGAAAATACAAAATCATAGTCACAACAACCATAATAATTAGTACTACAATATACCACAAGTTATGTGATGGTAGTCACTAAATTCGAAGAAATATGCAATAAAAATTATTTTAGGAAAACTTAAATAGTAAAATCAAAACCTGGAGCCATTTCTGGTGGTCTTCCCCATGTTTACTCACTGTAGTATAACTACTTCAATTGGGTTATATCTCGTGATTTTCTTTTGAGATTTCTCACACAAAAATACCCATAGTATAAAATGCAATAATTTTTACTCATAGTACAAAATGCAATAACTACAACATTAATCGGTGAAAATACAAAATCATAGTCACAACAACCATAATAATTATTACTACAATATACCACAAGTTATGTGATGGTAGTCACTAAATTCGAAAAAATATGCAATAAAAATCATTTTAGAAAAACTTAAATAATAAAAATCAAAATATGGAGCCATTTCTGGTGCTGTCTTCTCCATTTTTACTCATTGTAATATAACTATTTCAATTGGGTTATATCTCGTGATTTTCTTTTGAGATTTCTCACACAAAAATACCCTATCTAATTTGGGGGTTATGCTCTAAATATATAAATGTGCACAGAATATTCATCAATACTATGATATTAAAATCAAATTTATCATCATGAATATTATAGCACATAATAATCATCATGTATGTTAACACCCATCATGAACTTTTAATGAAGCTAGAAGATGCCACATATGCTTCACATAAGCTGTGAGCATATAAAAATCTTTCTTTGCTATGGACTAAATTGTTAGCGTGTGAAAAAAAGTTTTTTTTTTTTTTTAGCAAGTCAGTCCGAGTGTAAGCAAAAACCGCCTGGGAGGATCTAGAGAAGAGGGGCAGCCACGACCCCCAAAAATTATAGCCCAGAGAAGTAAGTATACCAAATTTAAACAAAACTGGGGTGTCCCCAAGAAATTTTGTATACCCAAATATCCCACACCAATATAGTGACAAAAAGAATGCTCCCATTAATGACAGTATACCCATAGTAATCCAAAAACACAGCAACGCTGCAAGGCTTAAAAACCAAAAAATCTTCCCAGCAGTTTCTCTTTGTTTTTCCATTTTGAAACCTTTAATCTTATAGCAGCCGATATATTGTTGATGATTTTGACAGAATTCATGTTTTCATTAGAGAACCGTCTAGAGTTACGTTCTCTCCAAAGGTGGTAAATGGTGCAGCTGACAATGAGACAGCAAAAATCTATTTCCTGCCTGTGGTAAGTTGTCGAGTGTTCAAAGAAATCGAAAATTTGCAATAAAGTGGGCCTCAGTAAGAAGCAATTGAGCTCCGGCAACAACCTAGCCAGAATAGTGAAGGAGAACTCACAGTCAAAGAACAGGTGGCTGTGGTTTTCCGGAAAAGAAAGGCAGAGAGAACAGATCGAAGGCACAGCTATGCCCCTGGAAATCAAATTGTCAGCCGTTTTAAGCTTCCCAATAACAGCCATCCAGGTGAAGCAAGCGTATTTCAAAGAAAATTTTTTATGCCAAACCGAGGAATACCAATCCACTTTAGTGTAATGAGAATAAAATTGCTCAGTGAAGTTTTTAAAAGACCAACACTGAGAAGAAAAATCCCATCTTATAGATGAGACAGTCATAATGGACCTACTCATCTCCATCGAAACTTCCTAACTTTAAGCCAACTAAAAAATCTAAGAAGAAAAATCCCATCTTGACCAGTCGACTCGTTTTCATTTCCAGGATTTACACGCGAGAAGTGTTGGTCCAATTCAAAACTCTCGAAGAAAATTTCAACTTTCAATAAAATGTCTCAGATTGGCCGTTGTTTCAGCCGTCTCTCGAAGAAAAATTTATAACTGAATTCATCGGACTCAACGGTTGGCTCATCCCTTCCTCGAACGCGCAAGTTTGCATTTATTACGCAGTAGGTCGCGCTTTTCTTCCTGTATGGTTTATTTACCCGCTCCTTCCCTTCCTCCCAGCTAACTTAGCCCAGAAGCATCCGTCTCACTCGCTTTCTCTATCTCTGTCTCACTAAACTCTTTATAAATATTTCAAAAATCTATCTTTTTCACAGCAAGCGGACATGGATTTCTTTATTTCGTCTCCACTTCCTCAGCCTCCTCTTTCTTCGCCGCCCGTTGATGTGTTTGTCGGCGCCGGAGTAAGTGATGATGAAAGCTCCACAGCTTCGAAGATTGTGGAACGAGTCATCGTTGGTGTAATCACTTGCTTTTTCGCTTTAGGTTCGAGTCTTGCTTGATCAAAGCAGCGATTTTTCTCCTAATTTTGTGTTTACTTCGCTTAAGTTTTCTGTGATTCATGCCTGGCTTTTTCTATAGAAACTCGATGTTGCTCCATCACTGTTTGATAGAATTCCCCAAAAACATATTGCGCTGAAAAAAAAAATTGAATTTTTCTGCAGTTGGTGCTCCAATTGGCGCTGTTACAGGAGCATTGATTGGCCTTGCAACAGAGACTGGGTTTGTTAGGGGAGCTGGAATTGGAGCCATTTCTGGTGCTGTTTTCTCCATTGAGGCTGTTGAATCCTCTGTTGCTCTCTGGCGTTCTCATGAATCTGGAATTTGCAGTATTCTCTATGTGGTAAGTTAGAATCATTCTAATCAGATAATCTCTGGAAATCTGTACTTTCTAATTGCTTGTTTCCTTTGCCAAAAACACTCCTTAGGCAAAATGAATTAATCATTAATCCTTCTTTGATTTTCCTTCTCTTACAGGTTGACATCATATGCAGCCTTTTGAGTGGAAGACTTGTCCGTGAGAAAGTTGGTCCTGCAGTTCAAAGTGCAGTGCAGAGCCAGGTTAAAACACTGCCTTAAACTAAATCTCTTTCAGAAAATATCTTATGTGATTAGTAGATTCAATTATTTGGTTTGGTGATAGTTAAATCTGCCAATGTCTAAGCTTCAGAAAGCTAAAAAGTCATAAAATTTGTTCAACTAAGAGAGTAATGAACCAAAGTCATCATATTTGATAGATAAGATTGTTGTTCATATGAGATTGAATCAAACTGTCCCTTAACCTTCCTGAGTACTGATAATTTGCAGATGAGCGCTTTGGAACTTCCTTATGTTGAAGCCCTTGATATCTTTGAAATTGGTGACACTCACGGCATGTCAAAAGATTCTGTAGATCTGTTGCCAATGCTTAAAATCACTTCAGAAAACAACTTGGATTGCTCTGGAGATAGGATTAGCTGCTCTATTTGTTTGCAGGTTGACGAAATTGTTTACCTTGAATGATTTTGATTTTGATTTTGATTTTGGTTTTGTTCTATGAGATGCTAAAACTTTGTGATGATGAATCATTTTCAGGAAATCCAAGTTGGGGAAACAGTGAGGAGTTTGCCATATTGTCAACACATGTTTCATTTGCGCTGCATTGATGGCTGGCTTGTCAGGAATGGCTCTTGCCCTCTATGCAGGAGAGATATCTGATCTTCTTATACAGTTTTATTACTTGACCTGTAAATTCTTTTCATTCTTTTCTTTTTCATATTTTGTGAGTTTTTTCTTTGTGAATATTTGTCCTTTTGAAGGATCCCTGCCTGTTTTCCTTCTGGAGAAAATTTGGGTGATCTAAAAAGGATTTGCTTTATGGAGATCTTTGTAATTTTTGGCTGTATCATTTACTGCTGGTTTATTTCAGGAATGAAAATTGATGTGAATAAGGATAGAATATTTATGCTTCAATTCTAACAGTTTGATCACTTATATAGTGACAGTGATGTACTTTTATTAAATTCAAACATCATTTTTACAGTTTGAACTTAGATAAAATCAATGGATCCTCTAATTTTTCATGAAAAATTCTGATTTTTGATTTAAAGTAAAACCTGAAAATGGGTTCCACAATTCTATTTCTGGATAAATTATTCTGTGTGGGGTTCGGATGTAGCTTGCTTCCGGGCTCCAATCAAAATAGGCCAAGTCGCCTGGACACAGCCTGTGTACAATTTTATGCACACGGTGTGTATAATACACATTCTGTCTACAAGCAATGTGGCCAATTTTGATTGAAGTCTGGACGTATTTGGACTTCGCATAGAATAATTTCTCCTATTTAAGACTTTTTTAAACATTTATAAATCTATTCTCATTGATGTGATGTGTTGAAAAAATGGGCACTGACTTTGTTGGAATTCCTTACTGGCAGGCATGTAAGAGATATTTATTACATTGATAATATTTTTTTAATTATACTGACGTGTGAGGGGGTTTATAGTCAGATCATTTGCACGATATGTAACAATTATTGGTTATATTATGAATAAAATAGCAAATTATATTACTTGGAGAACATGTATTTGAACTAAATGGTAGAGTAAACTTTAGATTGCTATAAATATAGAAAATTTGCCCCCTTAAGAAATTTTTTTTATTTTACAGTCACATAAGCAAATGCTAAGCAGACAGAGCTCTTTTTTCTTTTTTCTTTTCTTTTTCTTTTGTGCTAGATTTTAAGGTATTTGATATTATTAATATCCATCAATATTGATAAAGGTAAGAATAATATTGAGATGTGATTGATTTAAATATATTTATATATTATATAAAATAATAAGAATATAATTTTTAGTGTTTAAGGTTTTGTTTGGGACAGATTTCTTACTGCTTTTTTAAGCAACTTTATAGTAAAAATTTTCTAACTCAAGAAAATTTTGTATTAAAAAACTGCTTTAAAAAACAACAAGATAACTGTCTCAAACGAAATCTAAGTTTGATGGTAAAATAATAAAGTGCCTCCAAGAATACTATGTAATGAAGGATTCAGAGCTACAAAGCGACTTATTTACAACAATCTTTGAAGTTGCAATCCTCGTCACAATCGAATATTTGTGATCGAAATTATTATCAAAGTGATGGTCACAAAATTGTAATATTTTCGCAAGTATGAAAATCTTTATTGTCCCATCATAGAAATAAGCATTTGATCTTATGTTATATTTTTACTTTGTGAGCATAAAAAATGAAATTGAGGACTTTTAGAGCGTGGGGGCGTATATCAATAAAAGTGCACTAGTAAGCAGGGTAGATTAAGGCTTCGTTTGGGGCAGCTTTTTTCATGCTTCATAAAATAGCTTTTTAGTTAAAAAATTAAATTTTTTGTACTAAAAAGCTACTTTAAGACGCAATAAAAAATCCGTCCTAAATGAAGTCTAAATTAATTTCCAATGCTCAATAAAAATAAGTACAATTAAGTAAGATAACTTAAAAGTTGTTTGAAAAAGATTTACACAAATTAGATTAACATCTCATATATTAGTGAACATATGGATGAATGAAAGAAGAAGAAACATGAAATTGATCCAAAAGTTGGAATAAGAATAAGAGGAAGAGAAGCTAAATTCACCATTGATTTTTAAAACTTCCATTATTATTTGAAAAGCTTTTGTTTCCCCTTAGTGGAGCTATATCATAGTTCATAGTTCCATCCATGTTATAGAAACCTAAAACCAACTGTAGTCAAATGCTTTTAGATAAAGCAATGAATTATTATATAATTTTATCAAAGTAGGAGACATTTTGTTGATTGTGAAGCAGCAACCTGCAAAATTAAAAACTGAGGTTGATCAGTCACTGATACTTGTGAGTTGGAATGACAATCATTATTCCTAAGGTTTGATGTTAAAATATGTGATAAGGCTTGCTTTGCTGACAATTTCATTTGCTTTTTAAGTTTCTTCTGCTTTTAGATTAAGCTTTCTTTTTGTCAAGGCTTTATTAAGCTGATCTGTAATTCAAGGAGTAGTGCAGGGGATAAATTTATTTGTTTTGAGATCAAATTGATGAGAGAAAGGCTTTGCTTGGGATTGCTTTTTCGGTGCTTTAAAAAGCTGCTTTATAGTACAAAAATTTCTTAAAAGCAAGAGAAAAGTAGTGGTCTAAAGCTGTCCCAAATGAAGCCTAAATGTCATTTTTGTTTGTTGTTATATTTGCTCTATGAGTGTGCTTAGCCAACTCAAAATGATAGCTAACAAGTTGTCAAGGAGGTTAAAAGTGATAAAGAGATGGTGTGGATGACATTTTTGAATTTGCAATAGTCTAAAAGAGATTTAAGTGATTGGAGCATGCATAATTGAGGATTAAATAATAATAAATCTATATGATGGATAGATGAATTTACTGATGTAGATAAAGAAAGAAAGCAAACAAAAAATTGGGTAAAGTAGATTTCAATTCTTTATAGTTTATCAATATTGTACTTCAACCCCTTATTCTAATAGTGACACATCACTAAAAAATTAGCTTGATCGGGCACAAATCTTGAAACACATTGAATTTAAAAACTTTCAAAATTGAATTTAAGACCATCTAAACTCCAATTTCAACAAATTTATAGTTGAATTGAACATACAAAAAGACAAACCCAACGATACTAAAAGTGATCCAATCCGAGCCTGAATGAGCCCAAACCAAGGGCCTTGAACATAGTTGGAAACTTTAGAACACTAATTGGATGACCAAATGATCTACAAATTTGCCATACTTATAATTAAATAGAACGGCTCGACGAGACGAATCCAATGAACCCAATATCGATTAATTCCGACATCATTAAGACACTTAAATTCCGAAGAAGTTATATATGATCGAAAGAATCAATATATATTGTTTGATGGAGTGTTCCAGATTTGATCTAAATTTTATTTATATTTATGGGACATGTCACTCCCAAAAATCTTAAAAATAGGCCCCACTCTCAATAGGCTGAGGGGGGAGGGTCCCAAAACCTAGGCTAGAGAACTTTTAGGCTTTAAAATCACGGAAATTCACCCAAGCACCAATGCCAACAAACCCTCATTAGCCGACCACCACCCAAAATTTTCCACCTAGCCACCGGGGTCACCAAACTTCTGTCTGGCCATCACCATCCGACCATCGCCACCTTGCCACCACCCGACCATCATTGTTGGACCTTCGTCGGCCAATAACTATAACCCTCCAACCTCCATTGCCTGACTATGATCCTTTTGAATTTCATTACCCATCGGCTATGTTCCTTCGATCATTGTCTCCCGGCTAAGGTCCTCCAATCACCGTTGCCCGACGATAATCCACCAATTATTGTTGTCCGACTATAGTTCTTCCAACCTCTATCACCCATTAACTATGGTCCTACCGACTACCTCTAATACTTGTGGTAAAAAATTCAAGTAATTTTCGTTAATGATCATTTCTTTTAATTTGATTAACAATTATAAATCTTAGAGTTGTTAAAGAAGTCTTGAATAAGTCAAGAAGTGTTGGAGAAGAGAAATTTCAAGTAAGCAAAAATTGCTCTCTAAGCGTCGTGGTGCTAGGATTGATAGAGCCATGGCATTAAACTCTCAAGAAAATGAAAAAATAGGAAATAATAATGTGCGCTATGGCACTAGGTGGCACCACCATGGAGCCAAATCTTCCGCTAGTGAGATTTTGGGAGAATCTAATATTCTCTAGGAGCATAGTGGTGCTAGGTATCACTAGAGTTCTAATGGTTTTGAAAATTTTTCTAGCTAGACCTCACACATACGCAAACACACCACAGAAAAATCACAGGAAAATCCTAGCTATTTGGACAATTGTGAATTTTCAACATTATGGGTCCGAAATGAACCCATTACCTTGAAAATTCATTTCACAACAATCCTGAGCATAACATGACTTATAAAAAATACCGGGTGTATATAAACTGCTTAAAAATTAACTCTCAAAATTTGAGCTCAATTGGACCACATGATCTTGAGAAAAATGAGAAATTTTAATCTCATTTATGGTCCATTTTCTCAAAATTCAATAAAAAAATTTATCAAAATGAATTTTAAGATAAGGTAGGCTTCAAGTCCTTTCAAACGAGCCCAAGATCTTTCAATTCGGAGATAATTTTGAGTTTTGGAAAATTTTTTAATTTTTGGATTTTAAAATTAAATTAAAAACTCATTTTATAAAAAACTGTGGTGGGACACGTGGCACGCATGCAGCAGGACACTTGGCACACACTCAACAACTCGACGGCGGGGCAGGACATGTGGCGACATAGCGACATGCCACGTTTGGAATACGTGGCGTGCGATCTCACTCAACTAAACCACGTCAACACACGATCTCGCCGGTTCAATTCATTCGAATCGAATGGACGACCAGGATTGCACAACATTAGCAATCCTAGATCTTGCGTGGGATATGGTCAGATGAGCCATATCATATGGTGCAATCAACACTGTCCAATTGCAATTAATGTGTGATCGGGCTGTCAAGATCGCGCCAGAATCTCTAGTTCAAAAATAAGCTAGAACTTCAAATAACCATAACTTTTGATACAACCAGCCGATTTGGATGAAATTTGAAACATAAGCTTTTGGTAAGATAACCCTTCAATGCATGAAGTTTGAAGGCTCCATCTTTGAGGATTTAGAGTCGTTTAAAAATGAATTTAAAACTTAAAATGCACATAACATGCAAACTAATGGACGGATTTGCAAGTTTTTGGGCTCGTTTTTCTTTTGGAGAGATCATCTTCAACTTTGTTTAGGACTTTGAGAGGTTCTTTTGGCTAAATTGAAAGTTATCTCCAAACTTTCTCTTTCTCTCTCTCTCTTCATTAATATGGGCTTTGGAGGCTATGGAATGGTACGGAAATGATTGGAGAAGATGGAGGAGGATCTAGAGAAATGAGAGAAGGGAACTTGGGAGCTGGAGGTAGCTTAGAAAAAGTGTTTTGATGGAATGAGGATTTTAGGACCCTTTAGGTGATTTTGAGCCCTAGGGTTTGCATGGATGGTTGTGATGGATTAGAGGGAACCCTTTTTTTTATTTTTTTTTATTATTATTTTTTTTTATGGATTAGAGGGAACTCTTGGATGTTTGACTCCTGGTTGGAGTGGTTGGGAGCCAGGGATGGCAACTTGGGAGAACCTGTGAGGTGTGTTAGCTCATGTAAGGGGAGGGAACCACATTTTGACAGTCTGTATAAGTTGTTAGACCTAACGCAATTGTCCAAATGTTACCCAAAAGAGAGGATGAATTGGTAATTTTGAAAGTATGTATAAGTTGTTCGACCTCCATCGTCTATCGATTACGGTCTCTTTGACTACCATCTACATACCATGATCTTCCCAACCGTCGTTAGTCGACTACGGTCTTTATAACCTCCATTGCCCGCTAACCACGGTCTTTCAGACCTCCATTGCCTGACTACGATCCTTCCGACCATATTTGCCCGACTATAGTCCTTCCGACCTACATCGCTCGCCGACTACATTCCCTGTATCCTCCATCACTTGCAAACTACGGTCCATCCGATCTCTCTTGCTCGCCGGCTATAATCCCTCCGACCTCCTTCACCTGCCGACTACGGCCACTTTGATCTACATCGCTTGCCAAAATACGCTCTTTTTAACCACCATCTCTAGACTACGGTCTCCCCGACCTACTGACATCCATCATTCAACTATGATCTTTCATACCACCATCACGCGACTATGATCTTTTCAACCTCGGGCCCACCAACTAAGGTTTTTTCGACCTTGGTCGCCCACCAACTACGGTCTTTCTGACCTCCATTGCCCAACTACGATCCTTCTCACCATCATTGCATGATTACAATCCTTCCGACTTACATCGCTCATCGACTATGATTCCTCCGACCTACATTGCTCGCCGAATATGGTCATGCCAATATTGATTCTTCCAACTTCCACCATGTAATGCACTATATATGATGTATATTGGCTACATCAAGCCAAGGACTACCGGGCTCCATTTTTCATATGAATGTTACACCCCTTTATTTTTTAATGTCTGTGTGCTAAATCTTCGTACAAAGCTACGATACTTTATATATCTCTACCGAAGCGAATTTTCCAGGATGCAACATGAAGTACATATAATTTTATGGAATTATAATTTAATAATTTAAGCCAAATTTCTCAATACTCTATCAAATGATCCATGTTGATTTCCTCAATTATAGATCATTTTTTAGGCATTTAAATACCATAATAGCATCAAAATGGATTGATCAAACTCGGTGAATTTTCTCATCGAGATACAAAATGGATTGATGTTATTTTCCCTCTCAAGTCATGAAGTTTCTAATTGTGCTTTAAATGCTTAGATGCTATATAATGTATCACAATCTGAGGAAGGTTTAAAAAACTTCAACTTGCTTTGATATAATCAGTATTTAGGTGCCAACAGTAACGATCATGAGCCCGAGCCAAACGCTACTGCTGGTATGGACTGTGATCGGGTGGATTCCTCTGGAACCGAACAGGAAGCAAGCGACGGGGAAGCCGATGCTGCCATTTTCGACCATGAAGCAATGTTGGACGACGCTGCGTGAAGCGAAGGTTTAGAATTGGCCGATGCTGCTCGTGTGGATCATGTAATGGTGAGAGCACGAACTCCAGCCAAAATAGCAGGTCGACTTCCACAATTTGGCCAATGCGTACAGCTGCGTGCGTGATGAAGCTCCCGTTTCTTGACCTTCCTAGTCATGAGTTGTCCGCCCCGCCCAGTTCCATGAACAGGTCAGTGAATCAATTCGCAATGTCCCGAGTGTGGATGTTGATATGTCATTGAATGATTTTGCTGGTTTGGACAATGAATCTGGGATGGTTTTAAAAGCAGCTTGCAGGTGTGGAAATTCCCTTGGTTTAACGGTTGATGATCTTAAGGGAGCAGATTGCTGCACTTTAATTGTTTGTTTCAATGCCTCAAAGGAACATAGTGCAGTTATTGTCAATATGCTTAGATCTTTATGTAATATGGAACATTGTAAGAAATACAATCTGCTGTATTTATTTGATATGCATGTTATTGCCTTATTTCCAAACTCAGCATTTTGTTTATTACGTAACTCTTATTGCTCATCTTTTTGTATTGGAACAATCAAGTTGTAACTTCTAAACTTGGTGCAATTTATGTTGAAAGCCTCTTCAATGGAAAAATTTTATTCAAGATATTTTGTAACAATATTTTTAATACTATGGACAGATTGGAATATTTTGCAAGATTTGTCTTAGATAATATTTAGGAGTTTCTTACCTCTTGATCTTTTACTCCCACTACCAAAAACTTGATGTTTCCTATTGTGAATATTCAACAGCTTAAAAAAAAATCTTATAATTTTGTGACGGTTTAAACCACTGGAGATTTAGGCTTCATTTGGGACGGCTTTCTTTCTGCTTCTTAAAGTAGTTTTTTAGTACAACAAATAAAATTTTTATAATATAAAATTGCTTTAAGAAGCAGTAAGAAAGCCGTCCCAAACGAAGCCTCAATGGTGGTTTAAACTGCCACTTCTAGCAGTTGTTTTAATTGTTGGTAAAACTAGCGCTACAATTTTTCTTTCTCAGTGGTTGCAAAACCTGCGAAATCGTTTGCAGCAAATAACAATGATGACGATTTTGCACCGAATTCGTGACCTCTGGAAATTTTTTTGTGGTGGTTGTAGATTAAATTAAATGTTGTGAAATCCATTTTTTAGTAGCTTTTTAGCTACTTTCAGTAAATTTATATGCTAAGAAATTGTTTTTTATAGTAGCTTTCAAAATAGTTACTTTTTTCTCACATATTTATAGAAAGTTGCAGTTTTCCCAAACAATTCCTTAGAGAATATTAAAGAAGAGGGAAAAGACAGAATAACTGCTCTAAAAACATGTTATCTACAATAAGTTCGGACTTCCTGACTCTCTCCCTTTGAGTCTACAATGACTTTTTCAACAACTGTAATTCATATTATACGCTCGCTCAATTTCTCTAATTTTTTTTTAGCTTTAAAAAACAAAAAAAAACAAAAAACAAAAAACAAAAACAAAACAAAAATAGCTAGAGCAATCCTAGGGGTGTCAATTTTTGACACGACCCGAAACCCGATCCGGAAAAATCCGGGTTCGGGTCGACGCGTTTGTGAAACGGGTTGGGTCGGGTTCAAGAAATCGACCCGTTTCAAAAATCGGGTTAGGTTCGGGTTGACCCTGGAACCCGAAAATGACCAGAAAATGGTCCATGCCCGCATCGACTTCCCGGCTGCACGTGTTACTCAACGCGTCAAGTCGCGTCTCTTCTCCGTTAGCGAGTCGTGACGCGTGCCCGCTGTCGCTGTGGCAGCACGTCTCTTCGGGTTCAGTCATGACGTGTGTCGATTGCCCGCTGGCCGCTGTCGCGGTGCCTCCTGGTCTACTCGCGCCCTGTCGCTAAGTTCCTGCGTGTCGCTTAGGGCTTTGTCAGTTCAACATTAGCGACGCTGCTGCCGCACTACTGCTTCGAGCCTTCCCTGATGTCGCCTCTGCAGCTGCGCGCGCCGCTACTGGTGCTTCGCCGTCGGCCAAATCTCGTAAAACCGGGTTGGGTCGTGTCAACGGGGCAACCCGCGCAGGTTGGGTCCGGGTTGAGATAGCCGACCCGTTTGCAAAAACGGGTTGGGTTCGGGTTGACCCGTTTAGAACCGGGTCAACTCAGGTTCAACCCAAACCTGACCTGTCGACCCGAATTGACACCCCTAAGCAATCCTAAAGTTGTTTTGGGAATATATAAATTATTTTCCCACAAAATATACCATTTTTTTTTACATTAGAAACTATATTTTTTTTTATTTGCTCATACCAGGTCATCTTTTCTTTCTTAAAAACATTGAAAATAATTAAGTAATATTTAATTTTTACGATTTATTTTATGAAGCTCTTATCAGCATAGAATCTAAAAAAGCTTTGATGTACACTATTTTATAATAGATTGCAGAAAATTTAGGCTTCGTTTGGGACGATTTTTTGTTTTATTTTTTAAAGCAGCTTTCGAGTCAGCTTTTCAGTACAAAAAAAGTTACTTTAAGAAGCAGAAAGAAAGCCGTCACAAATAAAACCTTAATCATTACTTTAGGGGTATGAATTATAAATTACAAATTAGGACCCCTAACCAAACTCAACCAATCTTATATTATCATTGAATTCTCAATAATTCACTTTGATTTAATCCCTATGTTTTAAGCCTCAAGCTTATGAGTTTATTTGGGGCAGCTTTCTAATTGGTTTGTTTTTCAAACATCAAATATTTTTTTTTATTTGGCTATCATTTTCTTGTTACTTTTTCATTACTCTCTAAAAATTTAATTGATAGGAAGTTATTTTTCACAACCTTATTTATTAATGAAGTAGCCCGCGTGTTCAATTAAAAAAAATTAATGCACATAGTAGCTTTTTAAAAAGTTGATATTTTTATAACATCTCTACAATCACTTCTACAAAAAGCTATAACCACCCGAAACAAAGCCTATAGCTATGATTGGCGCTGCTTAAACTTTTCTATTTTTACTTTTAGAAGCTCCTTCCTCAACAACAATTTTAAAATTGTTTTGTTTTTTCGAACTTCTTTAAGGCAAAAAAAATAAAATAAAAAAAGTAAAAAAGCTGTCTTCCAAACACATTATTTTTCTACTAACTTGTTTTCTTATCACAAAAGTAATCAAAAAGCTGTCCCAAACGAAGCCAAGTCTAAGCTCGAGAAAAAGTTGGTGGCAAGAGAAAGAGGCCAGATATTTAGCATAGTCCCTCAAAGTATTTTTCTCATTATTCTCAAAGATGGGCGAGTGGAGAGCTCCTATCTAACATACAAAACTAACTTTTTGCCATTTGATTCACTAGAAAATAACTTTAACTTCATTAAACATACAAAAAAGTAACTAATTCGCTGCAAGTTGCCCAATTTTTAAAACCCCCTTCATGACATTAACTGTCAGTTAAAACTAATTGGTGAATAAGAACAAGCATCAATAAGACAACAAAGTAATCCTTGTAGCTTCTTAGTATTCAGAGCTGAAGTCAACTGATCTGACCATTTCAATTGTTCTTTTAGTAGGCTAGTTTTCAATCTACTACCATTTTTTTTCCCTTTCTTTGCTTCTTCATCTTAGCAACTTCATGCAGTGCTAGAGAAAAATATATACATGTATATCATTGCTTAGAAGAGATCATTTGTTATTTTCTGCTTGTTGCTGTCGTATTGCCGGCCTCCATTAGACTATGACTTGCAACTGATCATGGCCAAGCCAAATGGAGGAAGAACAATTGCAGACAGGAGAAATTACTTCATAAATTAGACAAATGGAGGCTCATGTGAATTATCATGTCTTGGTTTGTATAAATTATTTAAACATTATTTTTCTTATAAGATGCCTGAAATTTTTAATTTTGCTATCATATTCAAAGTTAAATTGTTGATTATCAACTATTAGCTTTTTTTTAGGACATTTAGGTCAATTAAGACAGATTCACACACACATCGCATACACAAGACTCGAACTCAAGACCTCTTAGTAGGTAGACTAAGCTCCCAATCAATAGATCAAGATGAGTTATGTCCTCTTTTTTTTTTTTTAATTCATTCCGAAGAGAATGTAATAATACTTGATTGCAAATGTACAGTAATATATAGCTTTGTACAAGTAGCTCCATGTCATATTCTACACACAAGTAGACCAGCTTCTATTTCTTCATCTATTTGAATTCTTATTTTTCTCTCTCTCACTCTCTAGTAGAGAAGAAATTAGCCATGGAGATGAAGTGGAACTGAGCAAATAACCTCTGAAGCAGAAGAATGACAGCAAGATACCTGTTCAAAGAAGAAGCACCCATAGGAGTAAGCGCTGCAGGAATCTTCATTGGTTTTCTTGTGTTCTTCACCATCAAGAAAGGCTGCTTAAGGAAAAAACATCTCAAGAAAGGTTAAATGATATTTTTTTCTCTTTGTTTTTTTTTTTTTTGGTGAAGATTTGTTGTTCTTCTCGTATGAATTGTGGTGATGCTGAATTATGTTGCAGATGTTAATACGATGGAGGTGAGGCGATACCGATTTGATGAACTGAAGAAGGCCACAGATTCATTTAGTGATGAGAGATTGATTGGCTCTGGAGCATTTGGGAATGTTTACAGAGGAGTTTTGGGAGATGAGAAGAGAACAGTTGCCATCAAGAAAGCTCATTCCGAGTCTAATGAGAGTGCGGAGGAATTCAAAAATGGTTAGATTGATGATCCTTTTTTTAATATTTTTTAGTGTTTCTCTATGAAATACTTGCTATGGCTGACAGAATTTGTTTTGTTTGTATCAGAGGTTGAGCTGCTTTCTAGAGTCAAGCATAAGAACCTTGTGGGTTTGGTTGGCTACTGTTCTGAAGCTAGTAAGGATGACTTGAAATTCTTCCTAATTAGTCTATTTCTTAAAACAAAGATTTGGGTGATAATAAACTTTTTCACATGTGTCTTAGGCTTTGTTTGGGACGGCTTTCTTACTGCTTTTTAAAGTAGTTTTTTAGTACAAAAATTAAAGCTGCTTTAAGAAGCAATAAGAAAACCGTCCCAAACAAAGCCTTAGCAAATCTTTCTTTTTCATCCACTTACAAGGAGTTCTACACATTGGCTATCAATTCTTTTTAAATGGATGTTTTTTAACACCATGAAGTATCCTAAAAAATATTCAAACAAATATCAATAAAATTTTAGTAGAAAAATTCTATAAATTGTTAAAGATAACGTCAAAATTGAGGATGAAAAGTTTATTTTTTTCTAAATTTGAAAGATATTGTTTTTTTTTTAAATAAACACTTCAATGGGATCTTCAATGGCATTATGCAGAGCACAAGATATTGGTGTATGAGTATGTCTCACAAGGATGTCTACTCGAATACATTGTTGGTATGACTATCTTCCTCCCAAATTTTCCCCTATTCCTATAAATCAACACATCGCTTAATTTAACCTATCAAAACACTATGTAGGAAAAGAAAGAAACCCTTTAACTTGGCAGCAAAGAGTAAACCTAGCTATTGGATCAGCAAAAGGTGAGTCTTTTTTTGATTAATTTTGTCTTTTTCATTATCTTATAAGCTTAAAGTGAAAGATGTTGAAAGACAGCTTCATTGTTAACTTCTTAATTTCGGTGCTACTATGGTTTAGTTCAGTGGCAGACTATGGTATAGTTCAGAAGGCAAACTGAAGGAGAGAAAATGGCTACTTTGCAACTAAAGAAACTTTCTGCAACAATTATTAATCTATTTTATATAAAAAGAAAACATGAATCAAATAAGGCCCAAGTCTTCAAAACTGTTCTTTTATGCACCATGCTTAAGAAAATTTCTTATGCCAAGCAAATAAAAGAATGATTTATGTGATAGTAATATATGGTACACTGTCCGTCTAACTGTCCTATATTCTTGAATTAGAATTATATGTCTATGTGGAAAAATTATTGTGTGCGGACATTGAATGCACGAAGATATGTCTGCTATCCAATAAGAGAAGGCTGGAGTTGATGATGGATCCTGAGGCCCATGTGTAATTTTTTTCTACTTGCCCTTCTTTTATTGGACGATGCATTCATCTCAGCGTTCGTTGTCCACACAAAATAATATCGTATATGTTAGTATGAATTGATATTTAAATAGGATATATTTGATTGCATTTCAATTAGGATGTATATTTTATTTAATTGCAACTTGTAATTCGAGTGGAAAATAAAATTTAAACTTTTCTTCTCATTGTAGTCTTCTTAACTTTAATTAAATCCTAAATTTCACAAAATCTATCAAATATTTTACTAGAAGCAAGCCAAATTAAACTTCTATCTTGCCAAACAGTTTATAGGATTTACAATATTTTACTAAATCTTTCTTGAATAAAATCTTACTTGCAGCCAAACAACCCCTTAACATGTAGCAGAAACATGGTAACTTTATATAACTTAGTATCAGATGTTATTGCTATATAAAAATACATACATGGAAGTCTAGATAGATATGCTAAGATGAGGATATAGCTTATCATATTTAGGCTTCGTTTGGGACAGCTTATTTCCTGCTTCTTAAAACAGCTTTTTAGTACAAAAATTTTTGTACTAGAAAGCTGCTTTAAAAAGCAGTAAAAAAGTCATCTCAAACGAAGCCTAAGCCTTAGTCATTTAACATGCCATTCGCTCACTGTCTTGATGAACCATAATCTATAATAATTGTCATGGTTGGTTCTGTAGGTGTAGCTCATCTTCATGGAGTTGAACCAAGCATAATACATAGGGATTTGAAGCCCAGCAACATCCTTATTGACGATGAATTTGAGGCCAAGATTTCAGACTTTGGGCTTGTGAAGAAGGGTCCTAATGGTGATGCTTCTCATGTCAGCACACAGGCTAAGGGCACTCCTGGATACATGGATCCTGCTTACTGTTCTAGCCTCCACTTGACTACTTCCAGTGATGTATTCAGCTTTGGAGTCATACTTCTGCAGCTTGTTTCATCAAGGCCTGCACTTGATCATACAAGACGACAATCTGAATACCATATCAGTAATTGGGTAAGTTATACAACTATTTTAACTTCAAATCCATAACATTCTTTGTTTTAGTATTGGTGATTGAATTTTCTTTTATTAAGTATTTGAGATTACTTAGCTTAGTCATACATTGGATTGGCTAAAAATGATGAGAGCATTAGGAACAATTTTGATCCTTCTTTGATCCATAGTCTCTAACAAGTGAGATTAGGGCGATGATTTTGTTGACATTTATTAGTTTATATGCTTTTTCGATCATATAGGTCGTGGCAAATACCATGGTTGAGCAAAATATAATATGGTTGACTTTCATACCACCATCACATTGTTGGGTGAGCTCTTAATGCATAGCACTTGATGATGCTCAAAGGCTATCATATGAGGGGGATATTTGTTAAACCATGACCACATTTTGTTTGATCCAACTTCATATAGTTGAAAAATATATCAGTGTAGACTTACCTGTGATAGAAACCTACCAATAAGTTTTAGCTTAGATTGATCAAGGGCAAATGCAGTAGCGGTATGTGTCCCCACTGGCTCCAACCTGCCCTATTGAGTTGTCCTATTGAGCGACTCAATTTGCTTTTCAACCCCTCTGTATTTTTCTAACTTAGGATCAAAACATTTGTTAAAGAACTATAATGTAAAGGAAGAAATTAAAAACATGCAAGCTTCATAATCTTAGAGAGAACACTAAAGGTATTTTCAACTTGCCATTATTTTTTTGTCGACTTACAACTAGTGTAATCTAGAATAGAGTTTCAAAGAATAAAATTCAATTTTATTTTAGCTTTTAATTTAAAAAAGAGTTTGATTACTAATGCATTAGAAACCATTTTGATTTGCATTCCTTAATATTTTATTTCATTTCATCAGGCTAAGCCGAGCGTAGAAAGAGGAATGGTTGAAGATATACTTGATGTAAGTCTCCAACTTGAACCATGTAACAACAAGATGATGTTAAAAATGGCACAACTTGGCATTAGATGCACTGCTTGGGAGCCAAAGAACAGGCCAACAATTAGGCAAGTTGTGAAAGAGCTAGAAGAAGCTCTATGTCAAGTGACAAAAAGTGTTCAGAGATCATCTTATTCAGAGGAGTCTCAAAGTTTTAGTATTGATAGTGTTTTGTTGCAGAGATTCTATGTTGAAAGTTTTGAAGATATATCTGTAAGGAGCGCTAGCTTGAGGTGTCTTGATGTCACCAATTCATCAAACAACAATGAGGAAGTTGATGGAATATAATTTTTTTTTAAAAGAGAGATGAGCTCAAACGAATATGATTTATTATAAATGTTGTGTGTAAATACTGGCTCTTTCTATAAGATTTATCTTCATTTGACTTCCATGACTCTACAATTTATGAAAGATGTCGGACATCGACGGCATTCAATGTCGGGCATCGATTGTTACCAGACATAGGCATTAGCGAGAAGTGAAAACTATTGGCATCGATAAAGAATGTCGACGACGATTGATGACAAGCTTCAATGATGATTTACAATGAGCATCGGTGATGGTTGATGATAGTCATTAGCAATGTTTGAGGCGACATCAAGTGCTAGTAGTAGAGCTTTGGAATGATTTGAGTCCCATAATGTTCTCCTCAAACCAATCATCCATAAATATGTAGATATAAAGCCTATTTATAGAATTTTCGAGGGGGGTACATTAATCATTTCTATCATAATTATGGGCACTCCATCAAATAATTTAAAGTGATTCTGCTTGGTCATTTGATTTTTTTCTTAAATATCATAAAGCCTTAGCGATGTAGTGCATCATAGGCTTATTACAAGGTTCTTAACAAAGAATTAATTAATACAATTTATGTTGTGAAGACATGCATTGTTTTGTTTTGTGCCCCTTTTGGCTTTGTTGGGTATTGTAAGTTATAGGAGTGTCAATTCGGGTCAAGGAGTTGGGTTTGGGTCGAACCCGTAATTGACCCTACTCTATTCGTGTCAACCCGAGCCCAACCTATTTTTAAAAACGGGTCAGGTTTTCGAACTCAAACCCGACCTGATTCGGGTCTGGGTCGACCCGACCCGACCCGAATGACCCGGGATTGATCCAAAATTGCTAGTTTTCGGGTAAAAAATCGGGTCAATCTTCGATTTTCGGGTAAAAAACGGGTCAATCTCGGGTTTCGGGTCAAATATGAGTTTTCGTGTCAATTTCGAGTTACTGGGTCAACCTGAACCCGACCCGATTTTCAAAACGGGTTGATTTGTTGAACTTGAACCCGACCCGTTTCTGGTCTTGGTTGACCCTAACCCGGATTTTCCGGGTCAGGTTCGGGTCGTGTCAAAAATTGACACCCCTAGTAAGTTATGTAGGAGGTTCAAGAGTATCAATATACATTAAAATGCACATAAGTTTAGCATCATATCACATTATCAAAAGAGAAGATTTTGGAGATCTCATACAAAGTTCAGATGATCATATAACCAATTTTGATATATTTTATGTGAATATTCAAATGCTTTGAGATTACAAAATAACATTATCATTTGTTTTTGATTAGATGAATTTTCTTATGTCAAATAAAACATAAAATTCAGTTTATAACATGAATGATCGATCTCTCAACCCCATAACTAACCTGATTAATATTAAATATTAATAATAAATTCAAAAATATGTTTGAATTATTTTAGAATGCATAAGAACTTATACTTTGACTTTAATGATTATTATAAAAAAAACATTTTAAAAAAAATTATAATTAAATTGTATTTAGAGGGTTTAATTTTCAAATCTTAACAAGATATATTTTAATATGATAAATGCTTGAATTTGTAATGAAGAATTGACATTTTGAATGAAGGCTTCTGAATTTTTTAAAAAATAAAGTTCTAGTTTTTTTTTCGAAGAAACATTCAAGCAAGTTTTAATAGTAATATAAATATTATAAGTTTAATTTTAAAAACAAAATTTGGCTCTATCTAATAAAAGAGGAATAGTATCACAAGCATCTAACATGTTTCAGCTTCCGATCAAGGGTGTTAGAATTATCAATTGAGCAATATTTAAAAGTTCAAATAATGTTTTTAATTAATTTATCTATGATCAAAATTTCATTTTAAGAAAATCAATTTTGAATATATTTGTGGTTATAAAATTTTATTTTTAGCATAGAATACTAAATAAAAAATAAATATATTTACAATCAATATGCAAAAAAATGTTTGAACATATTTGTTTGAATAGAGAATTCTTATGATTGCATAAAAAAAAATGAGAGCATAATTGTTGGATCTTGAATTTCCTATATATGAGCGACACCTTACCCTATTAACAAGTTTAACAAGCTAGAGTGAGAGAATAAAGGGAGGGAAGGGTAAAAGATGTAGCATGTCATATAGATGAAGATAATTAAGTTAAAAGCTCAATTATAAGAGCTAAAACCATAGCCCAAGGAAGATATCAAAGAAAAATGCTAATTAATGAGCCAAGTCAATAACCCAATAATGAGCCCATAATTTTAAATATTTTAAATATAATTAACATTTTATTTGTCATATAGAAGCTTGTATGGTCAGTTATGACATGGTTAGGTAGAGATGAAGCGTTAAAATTTTGGGTGGGTTAAACTTCTCTTTCATGTCCACAAATCCTCTCATTTTTCCTCTATTTTTTTTAAATTAGTCTTGTAATGACTATAAATATGAACTGATATGCATTATAATTTTTAATTTTTAAATGAAATAGTTTTATGGAGAAGTTCTCTTCATTTTCTTGGTACTTGATAGTTTCAAGTGTATCTTTTCTTTGGTGAGATTAGGTAATTATTTTTATTTATCTTATATTATTCATAGATCCTCTTAAACACCTCCTCTAAATAAGTCACAACTTTTTCTTTACTTTATAAGTATCCTCTGAGACCAATAAACTAATAACCAAAATCATAAAACTTTTAAACACTTCCACATAACCATCATCCCAAATAAGAAATACTTGGACTTAATTAGTATTATTCCCTATACTTCAACATTCTCTTAAATTCCACCAAACACTGCCATCAACTCCATATCACAAGTTCACATCCTAATTTAACCTTCCACCATCGTTTGCAGTCATTTATCTCACAAAAAGGTTGCTCTCTAAAGTGATCTTTTGTATCAACCCAAACCAGCCTAAACTAAACTAGTCTTAGCATTTCTATTAATATACCCATTTAAACCCTTCATCATTCCACCATAAAATCGAAGCCACTTCTCTAATATTAAAATAAAGATCCATATCCCTTTCTATCCATTAATTTCACCAAAAGTCTACTCTCCATCATCATATTTGGTATTAGAGCAAATTTGGGAAGAAGTATGCTAGTTAAATGTTTGGACAACTTAGAAGAATTTTCCTATGTTGGACTTGGCTCTAAAATCTTGAGAGTTACTCCAGTAAGTATGAGGTAAGTAAATCCTTCTTATGATATATTTATTTTTTATTAATAACTTGGATATATAATATATTTCATGCAAATCTATGATGCAAGAAAAAAAAATTCAATTAGCAAGCTTTACCAAAAAGCCTAGCTAATATTCTTGTGTGAACCTACCCATAAACTTTTATCTTGAGTGAAAAATCTTAGTAAGGGTGTGCTCTACCTCAAGAAGACTAGAAGATCACCTTGATGCAATAAAAATTTTATGCTATCTTTTTTATTTTTAAGTTAATTGCTTATGATAAAACTAGTTTTTATTTACCAAAATTTGAATAGTTTGTTATCTTAAGAGTTTAGGCTTATAGATCTAGGAAAGTTTTATTCTTGTATTCAAAATTACATGCAGGAAAATATATGTGTATAAAATTTAGTAAATTTGAATTAAAAAAAAACTTTGTCAAAAAGGGCCTAAATCGCTTAAGGAGAGCTTCGAACGTAAGAGGCCTTCATACCCCACTCCTCACCTAAAAGTTCTTTTAACTTAAGATTCATTTTACTTTGACATCTATATTTGAAATTTCTCTCACTCGCCCTCTCTCTCTCTCTCATCTATAACCTTTT
Source organism: Dendrobium catenatum (assembly GCF_001605985.2). Lineage (NCBI taxonomy): Eukaryota > Viridiplantae > Streptophyta > Magnoliopsida > Asparagales > Orchidaceae > Dendrobium > Dendrobium catenatum. The sequence continues at coordinate 286,209 of NW_021319985.1, read as the reverse complement.
CCCCCACATTTCTTTCTTCATATTTTAAAAAAAATCATCTCATGGCACCCAAATAAAATTTTCAAGATCAGATTGAAAATTTGACAGGAATGGTTGATTCCATAGGCCTTAAGATTCATGAATATGAAATTAAGCACAAAGAATTTTTTAAGGAGAATAGAATCCAAATACAATAACTTAAGTATCAAAAGCATGCTATCTTGAGTCATCTACAAAATAATAAAAATAATATCCCACATCCTACCCAAAATCATAATTCTCCTTTAGAAATGATGATTCTTATATAGACCAAGGAGAGATGACAAATCTAATAGAATATAATCCAACTTTTGGAATGGAGGTTGAAGAGATCACCCTCATAAGAATGTTGATGATTTTAATGATACCTTCAAGAGAGTTAAAGTTGAAGCTCCCACATATATGATACTAATGACCCTAATAGATTCCTAGTATGGTTAATCTAAATGGATGACTTTTTTTACTAGAATATAAAGAATGATTACCAAAGAGATTTTTTTTTTTTTTGAGAAAATGAAATTAATTGGACATATTGAACAAATACTGTAGCCAAAGAATATAGCTCGAGAAGACTAATCTTTCTTGGATTGAAATGAATGAGATGTTAAGAACCAAATACTGCCCGAGGCACCATAATATGAAATTATATGGATAGTTATTATTTCTAAAGGAAGATTCTATGCCTTCAATTGAATACCTAAATACCTTTGATGATCAAATTTTTAGGACCGATTGTGGTGATAATGATTGGAAACTGAGCAATAAATTTATCATCAGACTCAGGATGGATATTAAAAATAAAGTAGTGTTATTAGATCCCCAAACCTTAAATAAGCTCTTTCATTATGCTTTATTAGTAGAAATCAAAAGAATTTTACTTCTGTTTTAAGGTCAAGAGGACAAGCCTCCTCCATTTCATCCCATGAATATACTATTAGAACCACACCGGCTACTTGTCTGACCAATTTGCTTAAAAGCTCAGGAGTTCTAAAAATAAGAAAACAATTTGCTTAAATTTCATAAAATGGGTCATTTGAAAAACTAATGTAAAGCCTAAATTCTTTTATTAGAGGAGATTGAGACTCCAATAAATGATAACTTAGAAGAAATTTATGATGATACACCTCTTTCTGACGAGAAGTTGAAATTAATAGGTGATCTCCCAAATCAATGTGATGTGTTGTCTAACTGTAACAAGAAATGAAATAGAGGATTAGAGAAGGAAGAATATTTTTAGTATGTATGCTGTGAGTAATGAGAAAAGGTATAGATTACTTATAGATGGAGGAAGTACAATGAATGTCATCTCAACCCACACCATTACTAAAGCCAATCTTAAGACTAAACCACAATCCAAGCCTTTTCATGTTAGTTTGGTCAACCAAACATCCTTTCCCATCACAAATAGGTGTTTTATTCCCAAAAATATTGGTAGTTATGAAGATCAAGTTTGGTGTGATGTCCTTCCCATCAATATTATTCATATTTTATAAGGTGAACCCTTGTTGTATGACTGATATGTGACTTATTATGGTAGAAAAACACATATTTTCAAACATAATAATAAAACTATTAAACTCTTACCACTTAAATCTATGGAAAAGACACCCATCATAGCACATCATAAAAGAAACTCTGATATGCAACCCACACCCAACCATAAGAATGGTGTTAAATTCTAACTCATTGTTATTGGAAACCTTACTGTTAGGGATAATTTTATCATTCTCAATACTATTTTGAACACCACTATTCTACCTACTTCTATTACCCCAATGATAAAAGTTGTATGATTTAGAACCATTTAAAAAGAATTTGCTTACCTAACCTCCATACATTTGCTAAATGTGTAAGAAGTAACAGCTGATTTTGAAGAAATTCAAATACCTGCTAAGGTTATGCCTCTTATTTTTGAGTTTTGTGATGTTGCACTTGATGACTTGCTCGATACCTTATAGATATATTTAACATGCTATTGACTTAGTCCTAGGTTCCCAGCTTCCCAATCGTCCCCATTAGTAGATGAATCTTATTAAACATAATGAGATTAAAAGACAAGTTGAAGACTTACTTAAGAAAAGCTTTATACAAGAAAGTCTTAGTCCATGCGCAGTTCCAAACTTATTAACCCCTAAAAAAGATGACACATAGATGATGTGTGTTAATAGTTGCACTATTAATAAAATCACTATTAAGTATAACTTTTTTATCCATCGATTAAATGACATGTTGGATTTAATTTTAGAGGCAAGTTTTTTTTTTGCCAAAATTGATTTAAAAAGTGATTATCACCAAATTAGAATTCGATTAGGATATGAATAGAAAATTGCTTCTAAGAATTCTGATAGGCTTTATAAATGATTAGTGATGCCCTTTTGACTTTCGAATCCCCTTAGCACTTTCACGAGATTAATAAATACTATCTTAAATGAGAGAGACCATTTGCAATACCTTAGATAAGTTTTTTAAACTCTTAAAAAAAACAATTGTACATTAACCTAAAGAAGAGTTTCTTTCTATAAACTGAGGTAATTTTCTTAGGATTCGTTAGTTCTTTCACTGTAATTAAGCTTGTCCTTTTCAAAATTCAAACAATTGTAGATTGGCACGAACCTAAAAGTTTCACTGATGTTAATAGTTTTCAAGGCTTAGCCACTTTTGTTAGACAAGTCATTAAAGATCTTAGTAACATTATAAATCCAATCATTTATTTGCTAAAATTAAATAAATTTGGTTAGACTCTAGTGGCATAAAAAACCTTACATAAAACTAAGAATTTTATGATTTCTACCCAATCCTTAGGTTTCAAGATTTCTCTAAAGCATTTGAGGTGACTTGTGATGCATCTAGAATCAATATTGGTGGAATATTAAGTAAGGAAAATCATCCAGTGGCTTTCTCTAGTGAGGAATTAAATAAGGAAAAAATAATGATATTCAACATATGATAAGAAATTTTATACAATCATCTAATCTTTCAGACTCTACCATCACTACCTTCTACAACAACAATTTATTCTTAACTTAAATAATCATGACCTCAAATTCATTAACACCCGACAAAAATTAAGTCATAGGCATGACAAATGTTTTGAGTTTCTTCAAGATTATTCTTTTGTCCTTAAACATAAACTAGGAATTAAAAATAAACTTGCAGAAGCCTTATATAAGGTGGCTTTGACCATTTCTTCTTATAAACTCAAAATCCCTGGATTTGAATGACTTTAGGATGAGTACCCAATTTGCCTTGACTTTCATCTAATTTATCTTGAGCACTTAGATAAACTTTTGACCCCTATAAGGAACATTCTCTGTGATCAATGGATACCTTTATAAGGGAAAATAACTTTGTATTCCTAGAACTTCATTTATGGAATTTTTTATCTTTGAATTACACTCAAGAGGATTAACTGGTCATTTTGAAAGGATAATACCATATGTTGATGAAGCATAGATTGTACTGGCCCTCCCTAAAATTTGATGTTAATTTGATCACCCAATCCTTAACCTGTAAGCAAGTTAAAGCTACCAAGCAAAAATTTGGACTATGCATTGCCTTACCTATCCTTTATAAGCATTGGGAGGACTTGTCAATAGATTTTATTCTGGGATTACCTCAAACTACTCAAGGCCACGATAGTAATTTTGTGGTAGTTAATTGATTATAATGAATGGTTTATTTTCTACAATGCTCTAAAACCAATAATGCCTCTCACATTACTAGGTTAATCTTTAAGGAAGTAGTGCATTTATATGGCCTACCTTCAACTATTGCATATGCCTAAGATGTTAGGTTTATCTTATATTTTTGGAAGTCTTTATCAAAGTTGTTAGGCACTAAGGTAAACTTTTCATATGCCTCAAATTGACGAACAAACTGAGGTGGCTAATCATACTTTAGAAAACTTAATAAGATGCATTATGGGAAAAGGTTTAGGAAATTGGAACTTACATTTGCTTACATCAAAATTTGTATATAATAATGTTGTCTCTATAACAACTAAAGCTTTATCTTTTGATATAGTGTATGGTCAAAATTCTAGGCGGCTAATTAATATAACTAATCTCCCATTTTATACATTTTATGATTCCACGTTCATATTTACTAAATACTTTCACAGCCTTCATGATACCATAAGACTATAAATTACTGCAAGTAATGATAAATATGCTTCTAGGATAAATCATAATCAATCAGTAATAGAATTTAAAGAAGGTTATTATGTTTTAATTTACATATGCCCTAATGTTAGCAAACATCTATGCTTAAGAAATTACATGCAAATTCATAGTAGTAATAGTCAATATGATCATGAATATCTATAGAAATAGTAAACCACAAGCAGTAGAAATAAAATCTACAAAATAGTATAATAATACAATACATATAGTAAAATAGTATAGTACACAAATAACAAAATCTATAATCTATTAAACCTGTATAGATGTCAAATTGATAAAGCAGTCATCATAATAGTACTATTAAATCGATATGAAAAACTTATAAATCATTAAAATGGAAACATTCGTCAAGATATTTGAATTATATTATTATAATAAAATTATATAAGAGTACATACATAATATTCATCTATTCTATATCAATATCAATCAATATCTTATACCACATGCTCATTAATAGGAATCATGTGCCAATTAATATCTTATATCATATTGTTCAGTAATAGAAATTACGTGCTTAGTAACAATAAATTAGTAAATAGTGAATTGATCATAGTATCAGTAACAATGAATCAGTAGTAGTATTAATATTATTAATAATAGTAAACGTATCCATAAAATCAGCGGTAATAATAGTAAAACATAATAGTAATAATACAATAATAGTAAATAAGTGCAGTAATAATAAATCAATGCATTAATACCATACATCCCAATAATTACAATGAACAAGTAAAAGGTTCTGGCTTGCATGATATTTTTCTAGTAGTCAAATATCAATATCAATAACTGTTGGCTTAGTAATAATTTTTTATAACTCTAAATTATCGAATCACATGAATTAGTAGAGAATAACATCAAATTAGAGTATTTAAAAGAAAGAATGTAGGCCCACCACCCTGTATAGGTCAGTTAGTTTCTATCCAATATCAGTAAAACCAACCTTTACTTATCCTCACACATATTATTATTATAATATAATAATAATAATATCAACCAGCTATTACCCAATCACATACTTATGTTCATTAACAATACTTTTATTACTAGTATGCTTATATTAAAATATTTATAGTTTTATTCTTAATAAATCATACAAATAAAATAACTTTCATTTTACCTAATAAATTTATGAAATCAACCAATCAAAATGTTCAAAATAATAAGTACTATAACATATAAAAAGTTACACAACACCACAATGCTCACAAGTTTAGCTCCAGTTCAAATAGAAATTTTAGATTTTCATTTTAAATTTATTTTTAAAAAAGGGTTGTTATAATATTTCTCTGCTTACAAAATCCCTTATAATATTTATCTGCTTGCAGAATCCCTAATTTCTAGAGAATGATTATGTCCTCACTTAATGAGCTTCAATTAATCCATTTATTGGGTCTCACTTTTTAGTTCGTTGGAAGAATAAAACAACAACTAATGATACAAAGTTAACTCGTATTGAGTTGGAGACCTTGCCCCTAAAATTGATAGAAGACTGCTGGGATTTTAACTTTACTGAGTAGAATTCAATTTAAGCCAAGGGAGTTAATGAAGCATATTATATGGATGAAGCTAATCAATGTAAAGACCAAATTACAAAAGCTAAGACATAGGCCTAATAAAGGGGTAAAAAAGGCCCAATTACAAGAGCTAAGTCAATAGCCCATAGAATATAACTTATATTTTATTTTTCATCTAAAAACTTGTATGGTTAGACGTAAAATGATTAGGTAGGGAAAAGCATTAAAAAATTAGATAGGTGAATCTCCTCTTTAATGTCCACCGATCCACTCTCTTTTTTTTTCTCTATTTTTTTCCCAAAAGCTAGTCTTATAATGCTTATAAATATAGGCTGATATGTATTATAATTTTTAGTTTTAGAATGAAATAATTTTTTGGATAATTTCTATTCATTTGCTTGGTGGCTTCAGGTGTGTGCCTTTTCATTGGTGAGATTAGATAGTTATCTTCATTTATTTTATGTTATTTATACATCCTCTTAAATGTTTGATTTAAATAATTTACAAAAGTTCCTCTACTTCATAAGCATACTCTAAAACCAATACAAAAATAGCTAAAATCATAAAACCCTTCTAAATACTTTCATATAGCCATCAGCCCAAATAGGGAGCACTTGGACCTAGTCTTATTCCCTATACTTCAACGTCTTCTTAAACTCCACCAAACCCTACCATAAACTCCAAATCAAAATTTCACATCTTAATTTAATCATTCACCATTATTTATAACCATTTATCTTACATGAAGGTCACTTTCTAAAGTGGTCTTCCAAATTAGCCCAAACTAGACTAATCTTAATAGTTCTACTAATATACCCCCAAAAATAATAATATACCTCTCTAAACCCCTCATAATTCCATCATAAACTCCATAATACTTCTTTAAATTAAGACGAGTCTTGATTGTGGCCTCTATAGGTGTGCAATTCATGTATATTGGATTAGATTATCCCTAGAAGGTGGATGATCTTAAATGAGGAATACTACTAAGAGGGTTGAATCCTCCTAGAGCAAGTGCCCTTGAGGGTAAGGGATTATTAAGGTGAGTCTTTTGGACAAACATGCCAGGAATAAGTGCATCCCTATGGAAATGTCATATAATATAAGCTTGACTTAGATGAATGCATGTTTACTCATAAACTGGTTCTAGCGACTACCCCATAACCTGTATGCAGTAGGATTGAGACTACATCAAGTCGCCCTTCGGTGTGATCTCCAAGACTCTATTTGAGAGTTTGACTCCCATGTGATAAGTTAAAATAAGAGTGGTTACCCCAAAATGACATTATAAGTGGAGAGAACATTCACTATTATGGAGTCAGTCACCATCATATACTGGTGCTCAACCTTGTCTCAAGTCACCAATAATGTGATCATTACTTTTATCTATCATCATTCACTCAAGAGGCCATCGAGTGGACCTGCAATAGGGGTAAATTTAGAAGTAAGAAACTTTATTTTATCAAAACGGATTTAAAAATAATGTTAATAGAACTCCCTATGTCAATGGGGATGCTACCAAATTGGTAACACGTAACTAGCAAGGTGACCACGATAGCATCATTGAAAGGATTCCCACTTCTCAATTTGTCAGCTTCGGTGAAAGTGATTAAAGTGACCTTAATTATTGTCATTCAGAGCATGGTCACTGAGTTAATTTCTTTTGTTGGTTGTCACTTAAGTCTTAACCCCCCTAAGATCTCTAAACTCCATCTCCTTTGAGTATGGCATGAACTTTATCGATGATGTGGATGGCAAGTGTAGGAACTATCTAATTTCCTTGATCTTTTACAAGCCTTTCTCGCTCACTTTCTTAGGTTCACTAGGATAAAGTATTTTATCTTTCCCACTTTTATTAAATCATCAACGAGGCTTGAGAGGTGTCTATACTCCTTTGTGTCATGCTTATGGTCCTTGTAAAATACAAAAAAATTTCAGTGCCCCTTGCAGAGGCACTTGTATTTATCAGCATTGGAAACATGAAAAACTCCTTATTTTGAATGGCCTCAATTAATTTGATCTATCCCCCATTATACTTAATCAGTCTAATTGCACTATTATCATGAATAAGCTCCTTGGATGTCTTAGTGGTCGGAAGTAGAAGGCGCTTCTTTTGGTGGAAGGTTTTAGCTTATTCATTCTACTATTTAGAACTATTTATACTATTGGTTGAAGTTGGTATCTCTTCCTAAAAGGTTTTAGGAAAAAAATCTCTAGCCTTATCACTAGTTTTATATATAGGAATAACATTACTAATCAAATCCACACTATCTCTTTCATCATAACCTCTCTTCCTAGGGAAAAGGAGGGACTAGACCATCCCTTTCTTGACACCCTCCACACGCTTTCTATGGCCAAGTTTATTTGAAGATACTAAAATTTTGTCTCCCCTCTATTCTAAAGTTTTGTCTCCCTGTGGATTAAGCCACACAATAATTCCTTCATTGTTTTGGAAACAATTACTTTGTTATGCTTGCAAAATGAGAAGCTTTATGGATTTCAAAGTTTTTAATAGAAGTTACCTATCCATTTTCTATGACCCATCATTCAATGGTCTTTCTATTCTTGAGAAATTTAGATTTCAAATCTTGGAGTGGTTCCATTATAGCCTGTATAGTATGTTATCCTAATTCATTTGCAACTCGTAATGGTGTCTACCATATTGTGCTAAAATATTGGTTGTGGACTAAATTCTCAATATAAACATTCTAGATAGTCCCATGACATACTATTATTAGTTGGGAAAAAAATCTTTTATCCAATAAGCTTATTTACTCCAAATTATATCATGACACCCCTATGGGTATATGACATAAGCATATTTGGTTCAAAGGTTATGTTATTAATTATGCTTTGATGGCTCGAAAAATTTTAAAGTGAGGGCCTAAGACTATAGATAACCTTTTAAAAGGGGAGTTTTGGTGCATCAAACTTGTGTTTTGTGCAGTCAATTTAATGAATGCCACACATATCTTTTTTTTATTTTTTTATTATGAGGTGTCTTTATTATTGCTTAAGAATTGCATCCCAAATGGGAAATTCTTTTATTTGGTTGGTTCCCTCCATCATGTGTAAAATCATGCTAACTTTGTTGAATGCAAATTTATCAAACAAGGCCGCCTTTTTTGCTATACATATTACTACTTATTACATTTGGCTTAAAAGGAATAATTGCATATTTAGAAGTAGTACAATACATGCATTTTGATGGAAAATTCATTTTGCTATTAGTTTAAAAGGCAAAAAGGATGAGAGTTATGAGAATTTGCTTGCAAATATTATTTAGTTATTCTACTCTTAATGTTATCAACTTTCTCTCATTCTTGTTGCTATTACTTCTCTCAATTAGGTTGAAAGGTTTTTCTATTTTAACATGGTGGTTTAGAGTGGATGTAATATTTATGTATTGTCACCCAATAATTATTATTTTTGAACATGTGGGAGCTACTTGACCTTTTTTTGGCCTTCAATTTTGACAACAACTTATATGGTTGCATGAAAAAAAATGTTATTTATGTAACTTATGAAATTATTGTCATTCACTTAGCAAATAATTTTGGCTGCAATGGATAGAGTTTTGTTTGGTTGAAAGGTTTTGAGGATGTTTGAATATATTCATTGAATGGATTGTAGATATTTCATACATTCCTTGGTTTCCTTATGACGGTCTTCTCCTATTTATACTTATTTTTGATACGACATATCCTAAATACCTCATTTGCTCCTTACAATTTTGCTGGAAACTTTTCTATTCCATTCTTCCTATCTATGTTGGTTTTAGTTCTTAGATAGAAACTAGTTGGATAGCATTTGGGGTATACGTTTTACCTTTTTGATCTGGGTGACAATGAATCATGTTAATGATGTGGTTGCAATTAGGTGCCTATTTTTGGCTTACTCAAGTTGAGTAGATTCGATGCATTACTATCTTGATGTTACATTGGATGACAACAATCACATATATTAGAAGAAGATCATTTGATCTAGGTGTTTTGAAGGCTCTTTTTTTAGTTTTTTGATTATTTCATCAAATCTATCATCATTTAATGTAATTTAATATATTCTTTTAGTAGACATTTAATGTAAAACTTTTTATGATATATAATTATTAACGAGACGTTGCTCTTAATTAAAAAAAAGCTTAATGTTCCTTTTTTTAACTGAAAAATCTCATATTAATTCATATAAACTTCTTCTTATAACTTACAATTCAAAAGTTAATTTTCACAACCATTTAATATATATCTAAATTATAATATACTAGTATTATCATTGAATAATGAGTCATTTTTTTTCTTATAAAATATAAAATATCCTATTGTTAACACCATCATTTTAACTAAAATCTTTGATAATAAGTTTTGTTGGACATTATCATTGAGTCATCACTTACACCTTGACATTTTTTTAAACTTTATTCCCATCAAAGTGCCGCAAGGTAGGGGGGGGTGTCAATTCGGGTCAGCGAGTCGGGTTTGGGTCGGATCAGAATTTTACCCGGCACTATTCGGGTCAACCCGAATCCGACCCGTTCATAAAAATGGGTCAAGTTTTCGGACCCGAACTCGACTCGATTTGGGTTCGGGTCAACCTGACCTGACACGAATGACCCAAAGTTGACCTAAAATTATTAATTTTTGGGTCAAAAATCGGGTCAATATTCGATTGTCGGGTCAAAATCAGGTCAAAAACGGGTCAATCTTGGGTTTTCGGGTCAAATATGAGTTTTCGTGACACTTTCGGGTCAATTTCGGGTTGCTGGGTCAACCCGAACCCAATCCAATTTTTAAAACGGGTTGATTTGTTCAACCCGAACCCGACCAGTTTCGGGTTAGGGTTAACCCGAATCCGAATTTTTTAGGATCAGATTCGAGTCGTGTCAAAAATTGACACCCCTACCGCAAAGTATTCCTTCAGGAGTTGCCCGTCCTCTACTTTTTTTTTTTTTTTCTTTTTTGTCATTTCTGTTTAATAATTCTCAAAATTTGTCCATCTTTCCATCTCATCTGATAAAAAAAGAGGAAGAAAAAAACTGGCGGACTGAGAGGGAGGATGGCGGCGGCTCTTGTACTCAACCGCACATTCCTCCACAAAATTCCATCGCTGGCAGTTTCTCCTTCGCAGCTGGGGACCGGCATCGAAGATCCCGTGATCTACAAGTCTTTGCCCTGTCGTGCATCGATTCATGCGAAGGGAGTTCGAAGTTGGAGGGCTCGTCGTCCGGCAACTCCACTGGCAGCGAGGGCGGATGATTCCTCGGCGCCATCGGAGATGTCAGTAGAGAACGCGCTTAAAGTTCTCGGGTTGCGGGAAGGAGCGTCCTTTGATGAAATCCTTCGCGCTAAGTGCGCCATCGTTGCTTCCTGCAAGGACGATCAGGAAGCGATTGCCCAGGTTATGGTTTCACGATTCTTGTTCTTTTCTTATTTGTTTTATGTATTTTAGTCTGATTGGGGTAGCGAATGGGGCGAAATTTGATGAACATGATGTAATTAGGTTTTGCTGATTTGTGAAGGTGGTTCTTCGTTGCTTCATTTAGTTTGAATGCCATTCCTAGATGGTGAGTTTGGGCTCAGTTTGGAATGGGTTTTTACTGACTGCCTCTGCTAATCAATAAATCTCTGAAAAAAGTGTTGCGAAGAAAAGTTCTGTTTTATGAAAGCTGAGAGTTTGCTTTTTTAGAGTGCTTGTTTAGTTTTTTTTTTTTCTAATCACAAAATGAAATCAACAATGTAATTTAATCAACAAAAGCAAACTTAAAGCAAGCACAGTCTTCGTAGTCGCATTTTGTCAAACGAAACAGCAGCATTTCCACCAGACCAACTGACCAACACAGAAACATAACAATAAAATTAACACAAACCACACACAGACAAAGCTCTCTCTCACAACCAAACACTACATAGTTTAAAATTTAAGAAAAAAATGTCTAATCAATACTCATCACCCTCTTCAGGCTCATCACCCTCCCCAGATTCAGCACCAACCTCTTCATAATCCTTCTCAAGAGCAGCCAAATCCTCTCTGGCCTCTGAAAACTCACCCTCCTCCATTCCCTCGCCCACGTACCAGTGCACGAATGCCCTTTTCGAATACATCAGATCAAACATGATCAATCCTCGAGAACACCTCCGCCACACTCGTCGAGTTAGAGATCATGCACACAGCCCTCTGCACCTTCGCAAGATCGCCGCCGGGCACCACCGTCGGTGGCTGCTAGTTGATTCCGCACTCCGTCGGACACCAGTCCACAAACTGGATCGTCCGTTTCGTCTTGATGGTGGCCACCGCCGCATTAACGTCCTTCGGCACCACATCGCCGCGATACATCAAGCAGCAAGCCATGTATTTGCCATGGCGGGGATCGCATTTGGCCATCATGGAGGACGGTTCGAAGGCGCTGTTGGTGATTTCAGCAACGTAGAGTTGCTCGTGGTAGGCTTTTTCAGCGGAGATCACCGGAGCATAGGATGAGAGCATGAAGTGGATTCTCGGATATGGTATTAAGTTGGTTTGGAACTCAGTTACATCCACATTTAGGGCGCCATCAAACCTTAGCGAGGCGGTAAGGGATGAAATCACCTGTGAGACGAGGCGGTTCAAGTTGGTGTAGGTCGGGCGTTCAATGTCAAGTGAGCGCCTGCAGATGCATTAGATGGCTTCGTTGTCGAGAAGAACAGCCACATCGGTGTGTTCAAGCAGGGAATGTGTGGAGAGGACGCTGTTGTAAGGCTCAACCACAGAGGTCGACACTTGCGGCGAGGGGTAGACTGTAAATCCAAGTTTTGACTTCTTTCCATAGTCGACAGAGAGCCTCTCGAGGAGAAGAGAGCCGAGGCCTGATCCAGTGCCTCCACCCACAGCATTGAAGACCGAGGAAGCCTTGAAGACCAGTGCAGTTGTCAGCTAACTTCCTGATCCGGTCAAGGCATATATCAACAATCTCTTTGCCAATTGTGTAATGGCCACGAGCAAAGTTGTTGGCTGCATCTTCCTTGCCGCTGATGAGCTGCTCGGGATGGAAGAGTTGGCGGTAGCTTCCGGTCCTCACCTCATCAATTACAGTTGGTTCCAGATCTACAAAAACAGCTCGGGGAACATGTTTCCCTGCTCCAGTCTCACTGAAGAAGGTATTGAAAGCATCATCACCTCCACCAACTGTTTTGTCACTTGGCATCTGGCCATCTGGCTGTATGCCATGCTCAAGACAATAAAGCTCCCAGGAAATTTGCCAGGAAATTTGACTTGCACAAACTCAAATTTAAATTGAATATTAAATAAACCAAGAAATAAGCACTACTGGAAAATCTTGAACTAGTTGTACCGTGTGATAAGGGATTGCATTGTATGATTAGGTTTGATCATAGATCTTCAGTTATTGGAATTGTTTGATTAGTTAAGAGATAAAGTAATTAATGAGGACTAATCTTATGATTGTATTGTATGATATGGATCACATTGTATAATTTGCTTAAATACAAAATAAATGACAATGATTGATTTTATATTAAATATTTATTTCAAAAATTAAATTGATTGTACTGTATGATATACTTCCAAATTTAATTAATTAGCATATAAAGTTTAGCTTATTATATGATTAGACTTTGAAATGATCATGCTGTATGATAATGATTGTTCCATATGATCAAATAGTAACCTGAATTTCAATTTATAATTAGCATGAATTGAGGATTTTCTTTTTATGAATGTTGATGATTATTATGGTGGGATTATTATTAATGTGGCTATCAATTGGAACTATAACTCTTATAATTACAAATCCTAAAAGAGAATCTAAAGAGAAAAAAAAAGAGAGAAGTTTATACATCAAGTCATCTTCATCATACAAACCTTTAATCCTCAAATTTGAATATTTGGCTATTGAGAATTTGTTTTTTTTTGGTTTAACGAGAGAGAGAGAGTGCTGATCTTAACAATAGTTCTTGTAAAAGTTTAATTATTTAGTGCGTTTGGTTAGGAGTGGACGGTTCCATTTCTTAAAGTGGATGTTGTTATTTAGCCGGTTGTGCTAGGGGCATAATATTTTCTCTTTGATCTGAAGTATTGGGTGCCCATGAAGGAGAGAGGCTTCACTTTGCCTTAGTAAAAGAGAGACGTAGGCCCGTTAGATTTTTGAACAAGCCAACTTGAATTCTACTAATAATAATCCCATCTATTTCATGGTCACTTAGAATAATATACCTGAGTATCTAAAACGTGTAATCTTTTTGATGAATTGATTTCCCATCACAAACCCCCAACTAGATCTATTACTATTAAAATTACACTCAATATATTTAGTTTTAGATCTACTCAAACGATACCATTTAGATTCTAAGGTTGACCTCCATAATTCAAGTTTTCCTTCAACTCTCTCTCTAGTCGTATCAATAAGAAAAATATCATTAACAAAAAGCATACACCAGGGTACATCCTCTTGCATATTTTTAGTACAAACATTCATGTCTAAAGCGAAAATATATGTGCTTGAAGCTGATCCCAATGTTTAAAATTGCGTAATTGGGTATTGAGGTGTTTTTCATTTGTGAGGCGAGGCGTAAGCCTCAAGGCATTTTGCGTAAGCATCAGAATGAGAAAATTGTGTAAAGTCAAAATGATAAAATTTTAATATACTAATCTAATAATATATTAAAAGCTGACATAAGAAATAAATTGTCATATATATAAAACATAAAAAAAATACAAGATATGAAATGTCAAGGAATATGTTGTTTGAAATTAAAGTGAAAATCATAAATTTTTTGGAACATGCTTAAATTATCATATTACAATTTTCATAATTTTTCAAAGTGTATTTATAATTCTCAGTGAAAATTTATGAAAAACAGTTAAAATAAGAATTGTTTATATTTGCAAGATTAGCAGAATTTGATTTTTTTTTTGAAGTGGCTAGATTTTTTTTTTTCGTTAAAAGTTTTATAGTAACTTTTTATATGATTTCCTTAATGAACCTCAAATATATGATTTTGACCCAAAACAAATCTTTTGGACTAAGTTTAAGTTATCATATTACTCGTGTATTTCAATATCTATGGTTTTTTGAAGTGAATTTATATTTTTCAAGAAAATTTAAGAATAACTAGTAAAAATAAATCTTGCTAAAAAATGCATTTTTTGCAAATTTTGAGAATTTTAAGAATAACTAAGTTTAATTTTGAGAATTAAATTTTTTTTTTTGGACATTTAGGCCATTTAAGGCAAGTTCACACACACAACACATATACAAAGACTCGAACCCAAGAACTTTTGGTTGGAAGCCTAAGCTCTCAACCAACAGGCCAAGGCGAGTTGTGTAAGTTTAATTTTGAGAATTGTTAGTTACTTGGTTCACTAAGTTGTTGCATGTTGGAAACCAATAGCGCACACAGCTAGCAGCATACGAATGATGTGTAAAGACCCTTTTCGTGTAAGCAATTTGACTTATAGATTACCTTGGTGTTAGGAATTGGATGCAATTTCAACAAAAATCAGTGAACGAAGTGTGAAGAGGCCGAATGCAGCCGTCCGCTGAAGTCCAAGTACACAAACGCAGGGAAGTCAAAGATCACGCTCGAAGAAGAAGGTCGACTCCACCTACGAACATTAGAAGAAGGCAACAAAGCTTTCAAAACGTCGTCGAGTAAGGCAAGGAAGCTTTTGGCGAACATTCGAAGTTCTACCTGTTATGCGGCAAAGTCGAAGATGCTGAATGCAGCCTAAGTCGAAGCGCACGAATGCAGGGAAGTCGAAGACGACATTTGAAGAAGGCCGACTCCACCTACGAACGTTTGAAGAAGGCAACGAACGAAGCTTTTAGAACGTTATCGAGTAAGGAAAGAAAGCTTTTGGTGAACATCTGAAGCTCTCCCTGTCATGCTTTAAGGGAAGTCGAAGAGGCTAAATGCAGGAGCAAGAACGAAAGGAATGAATAAAAGCATCGATATTAGGTTTAGGTTTATAAGCATTTTTAGAGGCGAGATGGTGTGCCTCTGCTGATTTGAGGCGTACACCTCGCGGAACACGGACGAATCGTTCCCCTCGTTGTGTTAAAGGGAAGAATTGCGCTGAGGCGTGCCTCTTGTTGCGTAATTTTAAACCATGGCTGGTCCTTTATGTAATCCAACTGAAGTAGAAAAATACTTGGCCAAACCACCTTGTAATTGAACAAAAGTAACACCTCATGCATACATATCCTTAATGACTTGAATATAAGCATTATTAACTCCCTTTTTTTCTAGAACTCTCCAGAGCACTTCTCTTGGAACTTTATCATATGCTTTCTCTAAATAAAAAAAATATCATATGTATGTCCTCTTTATTCTCTCTATTATACTTCACCATCAAATCTCTCAATAAATGTATAGCTTCCATAGTAGACCTATCTAGCATGAATCGAAATTGATTTTGAGAAAAATTAGTATCATGTTATAACATATGCTCAATAACTCTCTTCCATGATTTTGAGAAACATTAACTTAATTCCTCTATAATTTGCACTCTTGTGTATCACATTTATTTTTAAAAATAGGAACCACTGCACTCCTTCTCCACTTATCTGACAACTTTTGTCTTAAAAATAATATTAAAAAGTTTTGTGAGCCAAGAAATTCCTTCATCTCCTAAGCATTTTCACACCTCTATTGGATATCATCAGGTTCAATAGTTTTTCCATACTTCATTTTCTTTAAAGGCCCTCTAACTTTGGTTTTACTAATGTGATGATAAAAATAAAAATCTTTATTTTTATTTAGAGTGCTAAGGTCACTAAGGTCAATCTTATTCTCACAATCTTCATCTAAAGCGTATATCTAGATCTCACATTATAGTTTTTTTTTTCTAATCTTATATTATTATTATTTTGTGAAATCATGATAAGAAGAACATTAAATATTTAATTTATTTAGTGGATGTAATTATTTTGTTTAAAGAAAATAAATGCTTAGTTCTCAAACCTGGTATGCATAGAAAATAAAATTTATATATAGAGCTTTCTATCACATAAATAACCTTTAAAATGCAGTTCACCTTCTATTTTAGACTTAGTTATTCATAACATTCTCACATCACTAATTTTGAGGCTTGGGGCCTCTATCAATTTATCCATCATAACCAAGGGGATGACGGTCCATTGTAGATCCCAAAGTCGATGTGCCTTGATTATTTCACTTATGATTGGCTAAAGGACTAAAGCCCTCAATGAAGGGGCATTTTTTGTTTGTCACAAATCTCTAAGATGAGGTGGCTTATCTATCCACTATACTCTTCGCCAAGCCACTTAAACATCCTTCATTCATGCATTTATAAAGGCCTCGAAAGAGAGGGGGCAGGGTGTTAAGTGGGGGATGTAAGGATCACCTTGATACCATCTTACACTTTGAAGGAGACTAGCTTTCAGTCCTTTCTCTTGCTCTCAATCCTTTCTGATGATTCCAAGCTCATTTACAGACTTAGGCATTGGGATATCATACCTAAGGAATCTTTCCTTAGGGGTAGGCTTATTGTTTTTTGGTGGTGTTTGCTAAAAGCAATTCAATAATAGAGATGATATATTTTGGGAAACATGATCGACATTCTAGATCATTTTTGATATACGGCATTTATCATTGTATCATTATGTTTTGTACTTTGAAGATCATAATCATGTTCTTTTGTTGTTATGGATTAATGAATTAAAAGTCTCTGCTTTGCTTTTTGTTGCATGTTGGAAAGAGGGTCAAGTGATTCAAGATTAGTTAAACTACAATCATTGTTATGTACGTCTTGATGAAGAAATTACGGTTGGTGAGGTTTTTGTTTCTTTCCATTGTCCTTCAGTAGGTCAGTGACGAACAGATTCTTTGTTGAAGAAATAATCAATGTTATTTTTGCTCTAGGGGGAATCGCTACAATTGGTGCTTAACTAGGGCCATTAAATTTAAACTTGCTATTCTAATAACTATTATATCAACTTTTTATTTATATTAATGTGTTTATTATATTTTATTAAAATAAAATTATTATTTTTATATTTGTTTTATGATTAAGGACATTGAATTACATATCTTTTAAACATATTAAAAAAAATTTGTCATGATAATTCGATTAAATTTTTTTATTATGATTAACATTGAAGTCATTGAATTTTATTTGAGATGGATGCAATATAAATTATTGAGAAAATGGTCCCCAACTTTATTAAATGATTATTTTGGATCCTCAACTCCTTAAATATGAATCAAAATAATCAAACCAAGGGACTATTTTGATTCCTTTTTGAATATTTGAGGGACTGGAATGATCATGTAATATAGTTGGGAATCATTTTGGTCCTTCATAAAGAGCCAAGAGATCATTTTGATTCTTTTCTCATAAATTATTTATATATTACAATCACCTCAAAGCAAATCCAAAAGCATTAAATTGCATTATTATCATTTTTGTATTAAAATATTCTAATACAATTTTTTTCACCATATTATCAATTTTGTATTTATACCACATTTTCTTAAAGGCATATGATGGAGGTGCTTTAGATGATTTTAATGTTGAGTAGTCCATCTCATCAAGAATAAATCATCGTCGTTATTAAATTTAATTTAAAAAACAAATAAATAAATTATTTTTATATTTAAAGATATTCTTATGTATTACTTAAGACCTAACAACATGCACGGATAATTAAACTAGTTATGTATAGAACATAATGAGGACCCCTTCTTTCCCAGTGACAACATGGGACTAAAGTGAAAACAAAGACTCTTGCACTACCATAAAGAAAATAATTAGGTGGGGACACTTCCTTGCCACATAGCCCCAATGGGGCAGGACTTAATGGGGGTTTGGCATTAGGTGTCTCCAGTAATGCCAAAAAGTCGATTTTTTATTTAGAATTGAATATTGATTTGCATGAAGATCGAGCCTTTCTTAAAATTGGGTTTGGATCTAATTGTTCGGCTTATCCAACCAAAGTTTAATTTTGAAGCGATCAAGTTTTAAAAGAATAATTTCAGCATTTCAGCACATCATCATTGTACGATTGATAATATGAATGTGGAATTTGACAATCGTATGCTGGCATTTATTATGAGATTTTTGTGCATGAGAATTTTATTGTGCCCCATTCTATGTAAAAATTAGTTTGTTACATTCGACCTCTCAGGAAAGCATATACATGCTTTTTGTCATTGGATTTGATCCTGGCACGTTGATCATGATGGAAGATTGATGCCTTCCTGACTTAATTTGATTTAGCAATCAACAAAGGAATCCAAAATGGGTAGGCTCAACGAAAATACGTTACACTCAGGGCATTGATCATTGATTAAGATTTAGCTTTTTTTTTTTGAAAAAAAATATGCCATTATAGCATTTAGGTTTTGATAGGTCGGATTCAACTCGATGCATGAGCTTTATTGACATAAAAATTTTAATACTCTAGTTCATTGTGGGCTCCGAAAATTCAGCCCCGGCCTCCGCACCACTTTTGCATTCTTTAGCGAGGGAGTTTTAACGGATAAGTTCTGAGGTAAATTTTGGAAGGCAGATGGGTTTGTAGATAAGACACTACACAGAGATTTCGCCCTCATTTTTGCGAGGACTTTATGATCTGAGTTCTGATTTCTTATAGGTGCAAGCCTCTATAGTTAATTACCCCTCCCGATAACGAGAGAGAACATTCGATTAAGGCTACTCATCAATAAGATACGTAGAAGATACGTGTTATCTGACATATAGTAGCAGCATGAGTTTGGGATTAGAAATATTTGGAAATTTGAAGGTTCGATATTTAAACATTTGAAATTCCACCATCTTTCACTTAAAGCGGATGGTGGGGGAATGGATGATGGACTCGATCAAGATCCCATGGTTCCGTCATCTCGGACCATCGTGGTCCCTAGTTTACTTAGTCAGAGAAGGTAGTCGACCCAACTTGACAGAAGAATCCTTGTCGGCAGCCATGTGTTGTTTCGCCCAAGGGGATCTTGTAGACCTGGGGTGAATATTTGACTAAGGGGACAAATTTGAATCTTTGCTACAGAGGGCTTTGTGCCCTATTGATCATATCTTATTGATTTATATTTTAAGGATTTGATGTCATTAAGGAACGTATTAGCTCTGGCCATAACCGGTATTTCGTAGTGTCATTTGGCGGCAAAACCGCTCGGTTCAGAGGGCCCCGGGTCATAACCGTTTATCCTGCAGTGCCATTTGGCGGCAAAATCCCCGGTTAGAGGACACGTACCACGTCCTTAATGGTAAGAGATTGTTTGAGAATGGATCCTAGTGATATTTTCGATTAGGCATTAGCTCTATGTGAGTTGAAGTAAATTTCAATTTGTCCACCTTGACAAATTGGGTGGATGGATTTTGCTTTAAGCATTAATGGATTTGTTTCAATTTTAAATATTTGAATTTTGAGATTTTGGAATTTTTATGGATTTTTGGGCATTTGGGATGACATTTTGAAGATGTTTATGAACCCCTCCGGTTAGATATGCATTCAACACGGCCATCATCGGGGTGTTTGGGGTCATTTTCATTTTATTAAATCGTGTCGACCCTATCAACTTGCCGATAGGGGACCGGGTTTCGTAAGTTTTATGTCTTTGCTAGTGAATTCTCTTGATTATATGCCTTGAAGCCCTAATATGATGTATTAAAAATATACATCGGAGGTTGCAGCAACCGATGTATTTGTTTGATGGTCCGAACCCTGTCCTCTCCCATTGATCCGCATAGGAGGATCGGATTCTAATCTGAATTTACTTATCGACCCGCGCAGCATCCCTAGACGTCACGTGTGTACCAATAACACGTTTGTCGGGGCCCATGCGGGTGTTTGGGGCATTTTGTAATCATTTGTTGAACCTTGTCGACTCCTACTTGCTTTGGAGGATCGGGTTCAAATATATTGACCTGCGTAACATGCCTAGGCGCCAAGTGTGTTCCCACAACAGGCTCGCTGGGGCCTATGCAGGTAAATGATTGTATATCCCTTGTGTACCTATGTACATACAAACTACGAAGTATGTGCAGGGGTACTCTTGGAATATTTGTAAACGCATTTTGTTCTCTTGTATGAGTTTTGCGGATTCGGTGGCATGGCATAACAGCTTATAGGTTAAGTTGTTTGCTACTTTATACAGATAGACTGTCGTGCACTAATTGCATGATTTATACAGGTAGATTGTAGTGCACTAACTAATCTCCTGCTTTATTTATTGATGATTGCATTCGCATGATACATTTGTCAGTGGTCATTGTTTTGTATAAGAGTCTTCTAGAACTAACTACAAGTATTTGCATTTGTTATAGTTATTATGCATTTTGCCTATGGTTGACACACTGGACATACAATAAACCTTTTATGAAGGCTCATGAGAAATTGCATTTGTTATACATTATCTACTTCTGCTTGCAAACGAGATGTTGTATATATGATGGATTCTGGATGTCATGAGGCATTTCATCATTTTGATGTTAACTCCCCTTTTCTCATTTACCGGGAGGTTCTTCTGGACTTTGATATCAATGATCGCCGTCTTGAAAAGAGCTCCTTTCAAGAGCTACTTTCAAGATCACCAATGTATTAGACTTGTTATTTCCGGTGTTTGTAGATATCAGAACTGTTTTCTTCTTAAGTATATGGCTAAAAAGAAATTTTGGAACACCAGGAAGTTTAGTTCTAATTTATTCAAACATCCATTTCTTTCTATCAGGAGGTGTACTCCGTACATCGAGTTGTCTTCGTACTTGACGTACTTGTAGATCTCAATCACCGCTGTCATAGGTGATATTTGTACTTGTGTCCACAAGGGTTCGTTGTATTTATGATACACCCATTGTTGTTATCCACAAGTATTCATTTGCAGAGAATCGTTGTATCAACTACGACCTCTTGGAAATATTTGTAGAAGACCCATTATTCCTACATCATATCCACCTTTCACCAATCTCAGGTGGCAGGTGATGTTCGTGTGTAGGGATTGATCTTCTACCATCAATTGACAGTGCTACCTTCTTCAATCAACAGGGATTGTCATAGGAGTTCATTACATCATGCTTATATATATTTGTGATGTATTGCAGAATTCCTCACATTTGCTCACAAACATGTATCGAATGTACAACAGACCTCCAAAAAAGGATCGTAAGCATTTGCATTTGGCATAATAACTTTGTATCTTGCTTATGAACAATGAATTGAGTGTACCACGAGTTCTCTACAGTGGCTCGTGGATACTTACATTTGTTATAATCATTTGGTACTTTGTTTGTAGATGATACTTCACATACATGAAATACTTTTTTACGACGACTCGTAGGAATTTGGATTCATCGTAGCCTTATATCTTTGCTTATGGAGAATAGATGTACTTGTGTCTATAGAGGATTTACTACGCTTATTATGTATCCACTATTGTTATCCATAAGTAATTTCAGTGGTCGTCGTAGAGGATAAATGAATCCATATGTTTATTGACCTTCATTACTTACAAGTATCACTACTTTGATCTATAAGTAAGTGGTTGTATGCATGAAGAGCCTTATATCATTGCATGTAGACACTTCATCATATTTCTCATTCAATCATCGCATGGATGTCAACTTAATTGGAGAGCTTGAGTCACTTTAATTTCATCACTTCTTGCCCCGATGATTCTTATCGAACATACATCCTCTATTTGATCTCGATTGAGTAATCATGAATGTCGATCAATACTTGGATGACGATTGTTTGCTATTTGATTGCGCTTTCATTTAATTTTTGTTTGCATACCAAACCCCTTCACTTGTACATGGAGTGGAGGAAGAAACGAAGACCCTATTCTCTCGGGTATTTGACGACACATGTGTACATTCAACCGAGGCGAGTTCGTATAATTCACGAGGAAGTGACGCGAACGGCGCCAACCTGTAGGAGGTAAGCGGGATTTTAACGAAAAATCTGGGATTCTTCTATCCTTTTGCTTTTTTTTTAATCTGTTAAGGTCAACAAATGCCCCCAACAAAAATGTGGTTCGCGTATAGAGCGAATCATATTTGTTGTATGTTGATTGACCCTGAAGATCTCTAGATATTCATTCTAGATGTCACACTAGGGATTCCATTTAGCGAATATCCAAGAGTTTGCTTGGATTTCACACTAAGATTTTCATTTAGTGGATCTCCAAAAATTTATTTGGATGTCGCACTAAGATTTTCATTTTATAGATCTCCAAAAGTCTATCTCTGTATCTTCTTCGTTTTAGATATACTTGCAATATTCAATGTAGTTGATATATTTACTCTTGGTCAAGTAGAGATCTCGGGGTAGTGATAGAGTACTTTGTACTTTAGGTCTCTAGAGCATCACTCTGTAGATTGATGCTAGCATATGGCATTGCGATCTTTTGCTCTTCTTTTTCCACCACTGTCATATTAGTTTCTTGCATATTCATGAATGCTTGCATCTTTCTCTACAGTTTGCAAGACTCTTGTTGTTTCAGGTTTTCTATAGTTACTTCTTGGGCTCAGGTACATTTTCTTCCATTCTTCTTAGTTTTGATTTTACGCTCATACTGAAAATGCTTTGTATTTTGTGCAAGTTATTACGGGAAGAGAATTCAAGCTTCAACCAGTTTACTGCCTCAGGAGACTTCAGTTTTAGTACGTTTTTACTTTATTTGTGTAGTTCTTTTTCTTTCTTTAGCTGCTTACTGACATTTTTGTTGCTCTATGCAGGCTTCAAGATAAGCGGGATACTTTTTCGTGAGTCATCTCAGGAGACCTCTGTTTCAGGTACAAATTTCTTTTTTGTAGTTTTACAAATATCTGCATGATTCTTCTTCTTTCTTATTGACACTTCTAATATTTTGTGCAGGTCCTAGAAGTACAGAACACATGGTCTTTAGAAGGAGTGGAATAAAGCTATCGGCTTCCTATTTGGGCGTAGTTTAGGGAACAGATTGTAGTCCTCTATGAAGGATATTGTACTTTTCCTTTTCTTTCAGCTGATGTAACCTTGTAAAAAGATGTAGTCCATAAATTTGTATATGAATTCTGAATTTAATAAAATAAAGTGATTTTATAAATTCAGTTGTTGATGAGTTCTCTTTTTATTGATCTTGAGATTTCTGTAGTTGTACTCTAACTTACGCTTATGATATTGTGAATAATTTTAAATATTTATTTGGGGATCTCGGCATATAGTGCAATATCAACCTAAATAAATATTTAAAATGCCCCTAGTCTTTAATGACACTTGTAGATATCATTCGGGCTGCTTCTTTTCGTAGCTTTAGACTGAGTCATGAGATTCTAGTTCTTTCTGTCCCGTGCTTTGTGCTGCGGAGAACTAGAATCTCATGACTCAGTCTAAAGCTATGAAAAGAAGCAGCCCGAATGATATCTACAAGTGTCATTAAAGACTGGGAGCATTCTAAATATTTATTTGGGTCGACATCGCGCTGTATGTCGAGATCCCCAAATAAATATTTAAAATTATTTACAATAACTTGAACACAAGTTAGAGTACAACTATAGAAATCTCAAGAACAGTAAAAAGAGAGCTCATCAATAACTGAATTTATAAAGTCACTTTATTTTATTAAGTTCAGAATTCATATACGGATTTATGGACTACATCTTTTTACAAGGTTACATCAACTGAAATAAAAAGAAAAGTACAATGTCATTCACAGAGGACTACAATCTGTTCCCTAAACTATGCCTGAAGAGGAAGCCGACAGCTTTATTTCGCTCCTTCTAAAGATCAAGTGTTCTGCACTTCTAGAACTTGCATAAAGCATTAGAAGTGTCAATAAGAAAGAAGTATCATGCAGATATTTGTAAAACTATAAAAAAGAAAATTGTACCTAAAGCAGAGGTCTCCTGAGATGGCTCACAAAAAAGTAACCCGCTCCTCTTGAAGCCTGCATATAACAACAAAAATGTCAGTAAGCAGTTAAAAAAGAAAAAGAATTATACAAATAAAGTAAAAACGTACCAAAACTGAAGTCTGTTGAGGCAGTAAATTGGCTGAAGCTTGTATCCTCTTCCCGTAGTAACTTGCATAAAATACAAAACATTATCAGTATGAGTGTAAAATCAAAACTAAGAAGAAGGGAAGAAAGTGTACCTGAGCTCAAGAAGTCACTGTAGAAAGCTTGAAACAACAAGAGTCCTGTAAACTGTAGAGAAAGATGCGAGCATTCATGAATATGTAAGAAACTAAGATAATAGTGGTGACAAAAGAAGTGCAAAATGTCGCAATGTCATATGCTAGCATCAATCTGCAGAGTGATGCTCTAGAGACTTGAAGTACAAAATACTCTATCACTACCCCAGTACCCTGAGATCTCTACTTGACCAAGAGTAAATATATCAACTACACTGAAGATTACAAGTATATCTAAAACCTAAGAAGATATAGAGATAGACTTTTGGAGATCTATAAAATGAAAATCTTAGTGCAACATTTAAGCAAATTTTTGAAGATCCACTAAATGAAAATCTTAGTGTGACATCTAAGAAAATTCTTGGAGATCTACTAAATGGAATCCCTAGTATGAATTATAGAACAAATATATAGAGATCTTCAGGGTCAATCAACATACAACAAACATGATTTGCTCTATATGCGAACAACATTTATTGGGGGGCATTTGTTGACTTTAATAGATAAAAAAAACAAAAGGAACAGAAGAATCCCAAATTTTTTGCTAAAATCCTGCTTACCTCGTACAGGTCGGCGCTGTCGTCACTTCCTTGAGAATAATATGATCTCGCCTCGGTTGAATGTCCACATGTGTTGTTAAATACCCGAGAGAATGAGGTCTTCGTTTCTTCCTCCACTCCATGTGCAAGTGGAGTGGTTTGTCATGCAAACAAAAATTAAATGAAAGCGCAGTCAAATTGCAAACGATCGTCTTCCAAGTATTGATCGACATTCATGATTACTCAATCGAGATCAAATAGAGAATGCATGTTTGATAAGAATCATCATTGGGGAAAGAAGTGATGAAATTAAAGTGACCCAAGCTCTCCAATTAAGTTGACATATATGCAATGATTGAATGAGAAATGTGATGATGTGTCTACAGGCAATGATATACGGCTCTTCATGCATACAACCACTTGCTTATAGATCAAAGTAGTGATCTTGTAAGCAATGAAGGTCAATAAACATATGGAGTCATCTGTCCTTTACGATGACCACTGAAATTACTTGTGGATAACAATAGTGGGTACGTAGTAAGCGTAATAAATCTTCTATGGACACAAGTACATTTATTCTCTATAAGCAAAGATATAAGGCTACGAAGTGTCATTTACAAATAAAGTACCAAATGATTATAACAAATGTAAGTATCCACGGGCCACTGTAGAGAACTCGTGGTACACTCAGTTTGTTGTCCATAAACAAGATACAAAGTGACTATGCCAAATGCAAATGCCTACGATCTTTTGTAGGTCTGTTGTACATTCGATACATGTTTGTGAGCAAATGTGAGGGATTCTGCAATACATCACAAACATATATATACATGAAATAATGAACTCCTATGACAATCCCTGTTGATCGAAGAAGACAACACTATCAATTGATGGTAGAAGATCAGTCCTTACACATGAACATCACCTACTACCTGAGATTGGTGAAAGGTAAATTTGATGTAGGAACAATGAGTCTTCTACAAACATTTTCAAGAGGTCATAGTGGATAGAACGGCTCCCTGCAAATGAATACTTGTGGATAACAATAATGGGTGTATCATAAATACAACGAACCCTTGTGGACACAAGTATAAATATCACCTATGACTGCGGTGATTGAGACCTACAAGTATGTCAAGTACGAAGACAATTCGATGTACGCAGGACACCCCATGATAGAAAGAAAGGGATGTTTGAATAAATTAGAACTAATTTTCATGGTATTCCAAAGTTTCTTTTTAGTCATATACTTAAGAAGAAAACAGTTTTGGTATCCATAAACACTGAAAATAATGAGTCTACTACACTGGTGATCTTGAAAGGAGCTCTTTTCAAGATGACAGTTATTGATATTAAAGTCCAGAAGAACCTCTCCTGTGAATGAGAAAAGGGGAGTCAACATAAAAATGATGAAATGCCTCATGACATACAGAATCCATCATATATAACATCTCGTTTGCAGGCAGAAGTAGATAATATATAACAAATGCAAATTCCCATGGGCCTTTATAAAAGGTTTATTGTATGTCCACTGTGTCAACTATAGGCAAAATGCAAAATAACTATAACAAATGCAAATATTTGTAGTTAGTTCTAGAAGACTCTTATGCAAAGCAATGACCACTAACAAATGTATCATACAAATGCAATCATCAACAAATAAAGCAGGAGATTAGTTAGTGCACTACAATATACCTGCATAAATCATGCAAGTAGTGCATGACAGTCTGCCTGTATATGCAGCGAACAACTCAATCTATAAGCTGCTACGCCATGCCACCGAATCTGCAACACTCATGCAAGCGGACAGAATGCATTTACTAATATTCCAAGAGTGCCCCTGCACATGCACCGTAGTTTGTATCAATGTCTAAAATTGCGTATTCGGGTATTGAGGCGTTTTTTATTCGTGAGGCGATGCGTAAGCCTCAAGGCGTTTTGAGGCGTAAGCCTCAAAATCCAAAGATTGCGTAAACATAACATAAATTTTTTAAATACTAATGAGTGAAAATATAAAACATAAAAAATCATAAGATATGAAGTGAAATCAAAATATCTCAATAATAAGACAACATGAAATATAGTTCAACTCAAAATTCTATCTTTCCCAAATCCCAGTATTCTTTTCATTAACATATAATTCCAATTTCTAAAAATAAATAGCAGTGACATATCACATAAGAACTCATAAATCATCAGCATTGTCATCACTAAGGGGTTCTTCGTTTGAATCATCATTATGATGAACTGCTCTCTCCCCTTCCTCCTCTCCTATAGAGTCCAATGTCGGACATTTACTTCAAGATTTATATAAGTTTTAATATATATAGCGTGAGGCGTAAGCCTCATGCCAGTGAGGCGAGGCGGGCCTTAAGGCGGGCCTCAACGAAGTTGAGGCGTAAGCCTCATTACAAAAACTCGAGGCGTTTTTTACTGGAATTGCGCAAAGGCAGGCCTCAAGGCGAGCCTCATATTGCGCAATTTTAAATCATGGTTTGTATGCATATAGGTACACAAGGGGTATACAATCATTTACCTGCATGGCCCCCGGCGAGCGTGTTGTGGGAACACACGTGGAGCCTAGAGATGCTGCGCGGGTCAATAAATTTGAAACCGATCATCCTAAGCAAGTAGGAGTCGACAAGATTCAACAAATAATTACAAAATGCCCCCAAACACCTGCACGGTCCCTGACGAGCATTTTATTGGTATACATGTGATGTCTAGGGATGCTGCGCGGGTCGATATGTGAATTCAGATTCAAACCTAATCCTCTTATATGGATCAATGAGCTCGAACCATCAAACAAATATACGGTTGCAGCAACTAATTTATTTGTTTTAATATATTCATATTAGACCTTTAAGGCATATAATTAAGAGAATTCACTATAAAAAAAAAATACGAAATCCGATTCCTTATCTGCAAGTTGATTGGGTCGACACGATTTAATCAAATGGAAATGACCCCAAACACCTCGATGATGGTCGTGTTGAATGCATATCTCAACCGAAGGGGTTCAAAATCATCTTCAAAATGTCATCCCAAATGCACAAAAATCCAGAAAAATTTTAAAATCTCAAAATTTAAATATTTAAAATTTAAACATATCCATTAATGCTTAAAACAAAATCCATTCACCCTCCATAACAATTTGCCGAGATGGACAAATTGAAATTTACTTCAGCTCATACAGAGCTAATGCTTAGTCGAAAATATAACTAGGATTCATTCTCAAACAATCTCCTGTCATTAAGGACGTGGTACGTGTCCTCTAACTGGCGGTTTTGCTGCCAAATGACACTACAGTATAAATGGTTATGACCCAAGGCCCTCTGAACCTAGTGGTTTTGCTGCCAAATAGCACCACAAAATATTCGTTATGGTCAGAGCTAATACGCTCCTTAATGACATCAAATCCTTGAAATATGAATCAATAGGATATGATCGATAGGTCATAAAGCCCTCTATTAGCTAAAGGTGGATTCAAATTTGTCCCCTTAGGCAAATATTTACCCCAGGTGTAGAAGGTCCCCTTGGACGAAACAACTCATGGCTGCCGACAAGGATACTTCTGTCAGGTTGGGTCGACTACCTCCTCTGACTAAGTAGACCAGGGATCATGATAGCCCGGGATGACGGAACCATGAGATCTTGATCGGGTCCATCATCTATTCCCCCACCATTCGCTTTAAGTGAAAGATGATGAAATTTCAAATGTTTAAATATCGAACCTTCAAATTCTCAAAATATTTCTAATCCAAAACTCATGCTCCTACTATATGCCAGATAACACGTATTTTCTATGTATCTTATTTATGACTTGCCTTAATCAAAAGTTCTCTCTCATTATTGGGAGGGGTAATTAACTATAGGGGCTTGCGCCTATAGAAAACCAGAACTCAGATCATAAAGTCCTCACAAAAATGAGGGTGAAATCTTTGGGTTGTCTTATATACAAACCCATCTGCCTTCCAAAATTTACCCCAGAACTTAGTTC